>NW_017670555.1:371182-580686 GCF_001879085.1 Nicotiana attenuata | reverse complement strand
GCCATATCCTTCCATTCTTCGATCACTTTTGGTTGCTTCTTGAATTTCCTGATGCTCACTCTCGCACTCCCTGATCCTTTTGCGCAACTGATTGTACTTGACCTGTATCTCAGCCCTTTCGTCGATGACCCTGTGACCTCGAACAGACCCGGGCTGTCCTAACCCAGCATGATCTTCTTCTAGCCAGCCTGGATAGTATGAAGTGTAGCCGGCATGATATCTGTCAGGCTCTATGGAATCCCTTTCCAGGATGATCTTGATGTTCCACATGTGTTGAGCTTGACATTTGTATGGGCTATCGTCGTTTTGGAAATCAGCCCTGAAATGGCTCATCTTCTCGACCTTTGGTACGACTTGCTTCCTCCCTGCCTGCCTCATGACTCGAAGAGGGACAAATTCCCCTCAGACCAATGAGTATAAGGAATGGAGCGTCGCGAGAGCGGATGATGAACTCTCCAGTGGGGAACCATTCGAACATCCATTGCACCTTGTCTTCTTTCAGGTTTTCAAACAACTCTACCCATTCTCGAGCATCCCCCGACTGAGCAAACATGTCAGGCATATAGTTCATTCTCTTGGGATGGTGAAAGGCTATATGATCATTCCACGGCCTTCACGAAAGCTCTTGACGATATTGACCCCTTTGGAGATGTTCTATAAGCCATAGTTGGAGTAGTAAGTTGCAACCCTCAAAGTGACTGGCTCCTCGCTGACAGTTCTCCAAAGCTCGGTAGATCTCAGCAACAATCATGGGCACTATGCTGAAAGGCTACCCTCCAATCCCTTCCATCAATGTCTTGGTGACCATGGCTAGTCTGGTGTGGATCCTAGCCTTCTTCATAGGAAACACTATCATTCCCAAGAAGCAGAACATAAAGACGAAAACTCTCCTGTGGATATGCCCAATGATGTGACGGCGAATTCATCTGGATAGGTGCGGTAGGATTTGCTATGGCCGTACCTCTCATATAGGTAGTCAAAAGGAATATAGGAATCCTTCAAACAAGTCAAGTCTGAATTTTTCTTGAACCCCATCATTTTGAAGAAACCCTTACCCTTGCGGTTTTCTGGCATGAGCAAACCCGGAGTCTCCCAAGGAATACCGGCTAAACCTCCTATTTCCTTGAGCAGAGGGGTCATTTCAAGGTCCCCAAATCGAAATACTGATCTATCACTGTCCCAAAATAAGGTCGCAACCTCTATGATTTTGTTGTCCTGCTGAATTTCCAAAAGAGAGGGTAAGTTTCCCAAGTACTTGCGGACGAGAGTCCGGTCACTGGAATGAAGGTCCTCCCACCAACTTAGCAACCTCGGGCGAATATTGGTTACCATGTTGAATCTGGGGATTTCGTGCCTCATTTCTGCAAAACAATGTGTTAGTCCCTTACCCCACCGGACTCGACTATTTAAATCAATAATTAGCATAAATAACATTTAGTCCTCCAAATAAATGCACAAAATATGGTGTTGTCCGTTTGGTTCCCAGGGGAACCCAGTGGAACCCAGTGGACTTTGGACAAGGCTATCTTAAAGAGTCATTATGTGGACAACATAACTGACTCGACTAGGTTTGACAGTGATGCATGCACAGTTTCAAAGAGAAATGGTTTCTATGGGGTATTAGACAGGGTACCCTTGAGCGGACAACTCAAGAGGGAAAGGCACGGAACCGTCGACTGCACCGCTGATAGACTAGTTTTACCGCAAATATGCCTTTACCAAATTTAGGGGGTAATAATATCGCAAGAGCGCAATAACTCATCAAGCGTTGATATGGTATTTGTTTGGCATGAGTGGAATATGATGTTGAAGATGCATTACAAGAATGAAACAAATTGTCACGTATTTTCACGTTCATAATGATTACAATAGTTGCTCAGAAATTACAACGGTATTGAAGGAAAGCAGTAAATGAAAGCATTAAAGAAAAAGAAACAAAAAGACAAGTTAGTTTCGAATAAAGGTATTAAATAAAGCAATAAAGAAAACAATAAAGTCACATATAACATGAAGTGGTAAAACCCTAAAAACATCCCCAGCAGAGTCGCCACGCTGGTGACGCCCCCTTTTTCTAAAGCGAAATCGGGTTTACGACATTTGGGAAGGCAACTCTATTCCCGCTTGGGAATTGGGTTTTGGAATTGAAGAGTCGCCACCTAATGATTAAGTGCATTACGACACTAAGGGTTTTGAATTGGGAAAACCAGAGTTTGGGTAAGGGCTAGAAATTATCTCGAGGAGAAGGTGTTAGGCACCCCTAAAGATCCACTAGTGTGGTTCCCAGCCATGCTATGTTGTGACTTTACAAATAATCAATCAAGGCTCAAATAAGGACTTGCAATTAAATTGAAACTTGTGAAAGTAAGTAGAAAGAGAGCAGAGATTTGAAGGTCTAAACAATTCTAAAGAGAGCAAACAAAGACAAACAAAGGAAAAGGGATCCTAGGTTTATGATTAATATGGATCACTTCAATGCAATACCCAGTAATCACAGGGGTCGCACGTGATATTAGCGCATCGGTCATCATCTCCATATTCTACCCTTCTCACCCCGTAAAGGTTATTTAAACGTGTGGATTGGTCACGAATGCTTATTGCGTGCTATTACCCGTCCCGTCCTATAAGTCCTAGAGGGTATTTAGGACCACTATTCCTACAAGGTAAGGTCTACGCTGAACCCTTAGGTTTAAAGGACAAAATGCTAGGCGACATACATAACAAGTAGGACTACACATAAGGGAACCATACAAAGGCAAATAAGAGGCTCACAGATCCCTCACAAGTAAACATGTAATTAGCACGTCTCAAACACATTTAAGGTCTTAAAAGAACGCGAGTTTAAAGATCAGTTTTAGCAAAAGGTTTAATCACAACTGAGTGATCCGAAGAGCGTTTGACATGCAGAAACACAACTAAGAAAACAGTTGAGTAAGTAAAGGTGAGGGAACTGTTAAAACATCGTTTGAAAAAAAAAAGGTAGAGATTTGAAAATACAATAGTTTAAGTAAACAAGTATCAAAATGACGTGATCCTGGACAGAAAGGTAAACCAGTAATTTGAAAACTTAATGGAGCAAGAATCAGGAAATTAGTGAGAGCATATAAATACGAAACAGGTTTCCAGATAAAGAGATTTTCAGTAAAAGAGTGGACTTTCGGAGAGACGGATAAAAAGAGTTGGGAAAGTTAAAAGGTTGAGTAGTTTGAAACTAGTAAAACAAAATCAATCATCTTTATTATTATTGGGCCTAAAGCTTGCCTAGGCGATGTATGTATTGCCTTCTTGTCTAAAAAAAAGTGGTGAACATGCATATTGATTCCAGTTTTAAAGAGAAGACGCAGTCAAACAAACTTGTGTTGTTAAATTAAACAGCTAGTGAGGCGTTCAACAATTGCAACCCTAAATAACATGATGTCTAATGCACATAAAGCTCCTAAAGCATGGTCTCTAAATGCGGTAGTAGTTTCATAACAGTTTTTCGTTAATCACTATCTGACTACAAAGTGAGTATAACAATCTGAAAGTAAAGAGCCTAAAACAGGATATCTAGGTGTAAGATGCATGTCCTACGCATGGCTTCTATTGGACAAATTGGTAAGTAAAGCCCTATAGACATGTTCTCTATCCATTAATTATACTAAGCATGCATGATCCCTCCCAATTTCACTATAACCCCAATCAGTTGTTTACAAATTATTACAAACCATGGTAGCTGAATTACATAATGAATAAAAAACAAATAAGAAGCTACTCTATAGGGAGCCTTCAACCAGGCCCAATCTTCCAACCTCACTTCTTTCGAGTTTCACAGCCTTGACCATGGTTTGGGTGCGGCAAAGCTCCCTAAGGGCCCAATGGAGGTCCTTGGCCAATACCGGCACCCAAACATTACAAAAATGTTTGAACAAGTGCAGTGTGGAATTACCAGCCTTGTGCATCAAAGTTCAATGGGCACTCAAAGGTACCCAAGGCAATGCTTACACGAAAGGGGGTAGAACCTAAACTCTACGAGTAGTGAGAGTGTGATAGAATTTTCTTTAAAGAAATTGAGTTGAAAAGTAGTTTTAAAAAAAAGAATGATCCATGTAGAACCAGCTTTGAAAGAAAAACAATGGGACAGTTTTGACAAAACTCAAAACCAAAATACCTCATATAATTTCGGGCAGTAAACACAAACAGGGAAAAGGGAAGTGGGGGCAAGTAGTTCACATGTAATAACACAATTTCACCTAGATACCAAAGGAAAGCACTTCAAAACTTAGACAGTCAACAGGTTTCAACCAAAAGGGCTCAGGATCACATGCTGAGAATGTACTGGGGCTAGGGAGTAGAAGAGAACATGCATTAAGCAAACCAGTAGGCATGCCGGATTAATAGAAGGATAGTCAAACAGGGGCATGCTAGTTGCAATAAGAATAGCAAGACCATAAGTAAAAGCATAGAAGAAACAAAATAAGGTGCAACATGTATAAAAGGATATTGGTTTGGATACTACAAATCAAATAGAGGGCATACCAGTCAAGGATGAGATAGTGTAGAGCAGTAGTGTGTAGGGAAGTGAGCAGTAGTATGCAAACCAAACAATCAACAATGTATAGAGCAGTAGAATAATGGAGCAGCCCCCAAAGATCAATCAGACTTGGCTTTCTGCCGACTGAGTAACCAGTAATCAACAGAAAAGCGGGAGAGGATGTGTAGAAAACAAGAGAGAACACTGAGTATGCTTATGTGTGTAAGAGAGAGTTCAGAGCAATGAACTATTTTTTTTTTGTTCTTGTGTGTGATGTGCAATGTATCAGTGTGTAATGCAAAAGAGAATGGGGGTACTTATATCTCTCAAATTAAGTGAAAATAAGGTAATACATATAGACTGATCATAGTTATGGAAATAATAGCAATTAGAATCAATTAAAAACTCGGACTCCCTTCAATTAAGGAGTCATAGTTCAAACGGGTACAAATTGTATCAAATAAGGAAAATTATTATTTGCAAGACTAGCATTTCCATAATACGAGTAGTAAAAGTATACAGAATATTTCAAGTAAGGAAAGTATAAGGACAACATATTGTGCACACAAATTAGTTCAAAGAATCACAGATGAAATTGAAAATCACAGGGAATTAGTACTAAGTAAGGAGAGCATTTTACAAATAAGGAAGTGATTCAAAAATCAGTGTAAAACTTCTAAGGAAAACATATACAAATTCAGGGATTCGAAGAGATGCAGAAAATCAGCAGAATATTTGGTAAACGATGAACAATTAGACCTATAAAAGACAATAAGCATGAAAATCAGAGAACCCTAAGCAAGAAATCACAGAATCAATAGAAGGCTGGAACCCTAATAGCAAAATTAAAGCATGGAACTCGGAGAGTAACCAGAAGATCACACCAACAAGCACATAACACAAATATAAACACATAATACTCAAAAAATCAGAAGATATAGTGATTTCGAAAGGGTTCAGGAAACCCTAGTTTTAAAAGAAGAACAAAACATTGAAAACATGAACAATCGAAAAGATCTATTAGAGAGTAGTGTAAAACACAAAAGAATAAGTTAAAAATCGTTTAAAAAGACAAGGTTTTTAAGAAAATTAGGGTTTCGTAATAAACCAGTGAGAGGTAAGGAACCTGGCTGTGAAACTCGTTAATAATGATGCTCGCAGCACCATCGAACCATAAACCATCGGAGAAAGGTCGGAGACAAACCAGGCAGAGCTTCCGATGACCATCTTGCATGGTGGAGGCTTCTGGAGTCTCGAAGATAGAGGGAATCAACAAGACAAGGTTTCACGGTGGCTGGTGGTCGAGAGAAGTGAGGCTGGAGGTGGCCGGAGAGGCGGTCGATTCATCGGAGACGAAGGAGAGAACCAGAAGGTTCTAGAGAGAAGGGAGAGCAAGAGTCAATGTAGAGAGAGAGAGAGAGAGAGAGAGAGAGAGAGAGAGACCGTCTCTGAAATGAGGGGTTTGGGGGGTTTGTTGAATTTAATTTTGGAAATAAAACCTGGGCCGTTGATCTCATTTAATTAACGGCTCAGATTAGATTAAAGCTGGACCGGGTCATTAAATCGGATATGGGTCGGGTGATTTGAGGACTGGGTCGGGGGTTTTGGGGTTGAAATTGGGGGTTCAATTTGTGGTTAAAATTGGAATGTAAAGGGGTTATAATTGAAATGAACGAGGCTAAATGTTAAACAGCCATTTCTTCCCTTTTTATTTTAATAAAAATAGTTAAAATAGTTTTAAAAACCAATTAAAAGCACTAAATTGAGTAATAACATATAAATGTTAATAAAAAAACACTGGGAGCGATTTTGTAATTATAAAATACTATTAATCGAAAAATAGGCTATAATTGCAATTATAGCAATTTAGCTTTAAAAATACCAAATAAGTTATATAAAATATGAAAAAAATCACCTTAGGGTGTAAATATGAGAATAAGATAAATTATTCACCAAAAATGATAGTCTGGAAATAATTATTGAATTTTGTACTATTAAAATAGACAACAAAGTGATTTTAAAAAATCTTTAAAATAAGGAAAAATACCAAAACTCTTGGGTATGCTTATATATGCATGTACATACTATTTTGAGAATATTTTGAGTATATATAAAAATACATAGGGAAAAATTGGGTATCAACACCGCACTACCTCGTCAGGGGTATTTTTGTCTAGAAAATTCGGCCTAGTATAAATACTTTCTTTTCACATTTTTAGGTCATCTTTTGTAATCTGACTTTGGGCTAAGCACGTGAACGACTCTTTTATTCTATTTTGAGTAATTTGTAGCTACATTTACGCTGAATCTTCATTATCTTAGTTTGTAATTAAATATTATGAGTTATTCTTCATCTAATTTCTTGTTTTCTTCCATAATTATGAGTAGCTAGACCCATTAGCTAGGGTTGTGGCTCAACCCTAGTGTGGGTATTTGATTGGTCTTGTGTTTTAATGCTTAGATGTTTATGGGTGGTTGATATTTGGACTGATTTGTGTTTTGCATGTTGGATTAGTGGTTGCAAACACTAATTTGTGCCTAAGTGACTTGGGCTCTTCTTGAGAAAGAGATCTTAAGTCTAGGAAATCAGTCCAACAAGAAATTGGGGCGTACTCAAGAGATTGATAGCCCCAATTAAAGGGTTAAATCAAGAGATAGTAATACCCGACTTGAGCCTACATTGCTTGCTTAATTTCGACACCCAACTGGTCTTGAGAAAGTCAATTCGGGAAAAGTCACTCAAGCTACCGAGAGGTATAGAGTGAGTAGTGTTGTGCAAATGGCTATATCGCGATCCTAAACATAACATCTTTGCTTTAAACTTAGGAACCCGTCAAGTATTCACCTAGGGGGAAGTTACTTCCCTAGTACCTCGTTAACTATTAGACAACCCTTTAGCAAGTATTCTTAGTTAAATTTAGCATCTCATAGTATAAACAAATAGAAGTAATCAAAAGAACAACTATGACTGGAAGTGTAATTGAGAGCATTACACATTGCTAGTTTAGATAGGAAACCAATTCCAAATCTAGATCCCAGTGGATTCGATCCCGACCTATTCGGGTAAAAGCTGCATCGACCGCTCTCGCCGCTCTATAGTGGTGCAGGATTGGCACCGATCAGCATGCACTTCCTCGAAGGCCTTTCTCCGAGCCTCTAACCGAGCATGTGCGAGGGCGCGAGCCAGTTTGAGCTCGGCCTCTTCGGATATCTCCTTGGCTCGAGTATTCGCTGCAGCACCGTCATCCCGATACGAGGATAAGAGTGCATCGGCTTCAGACTTAACCATCAATAACGCAGCAGTCGACTCGACATGAAGCACCTGGAATTTGTTAGCCTCCTCCTTAGCACCTTGAAGAAGACCCTGGGGCGAGGCCAGCTCCCCTCGGAGAGTATCCCTTTCCAAAGTCGTGCTATCCTTGCACCACTTCAGCTCAAGTATCTCGGCATCTTTGGCCGCAATCTCTTCACAAAGCCGCTCCGCTAGGGCATCCTTTCACTCGATATGCTAATGTCGAGCCAAGATAGTAAACACCAAGTTATGAAAACAACAAACAAGCTCATTAATACCGAACTACCTTCTCAATGAAGTTAGCCCGCTCTTGGAGCACTTTATTCGAGCTCGCTCGAAGGCTTTTCTGTTCCCCCTCCCTTCGGGCGTATAGAGTTTTTAGTTCTTTTGACTCCGTGGAAAACTTCTCGAACTCTTCCTCACTATGAGTCAGTTCAGCACTTAACTTGGAGAAGGCCTGGTCATACCATCGTGACCTGTAGCACAAATGAAAGAAATTAGGAAAAACAAAGATCAAAACTCAAGGCACAAGGGTTATGTCATAAATCACCTATTTTTGGAGTTTCGCAGCCTCCTCGAGAATGACTAGAGAATCGAGATCAGCATCCTCTTCAACACCAGCAAAAAAATTCCCAAATGCATCATCCTCCCCTCGGGATGCCCCCGCATCGGCAGCCTCCCTGTTCTGGGCATCCCGTATTTTCCCTGGGGAAAACGACGAGCCCGATTGAAGACCGCCTACGATGTCAACCTCTATTGAAGTTTCTTCTTGCCCTCGAAGGGCCTCAGGGCAGGATCATCCGAATGCTCCAACCAAGTGTTCTTCAGCATAGGATGTATCCTTTTCAGTGGTCGGATCGGGGACTGCATCTGAACCCTCCTCGAGAGACTCCTTAAAACAAGGTGGGACCGTATCGGCCGCCTCTGACTCGGCAGTTTTCTACCCAACATCTGACGAAGCATCAGTGTCTCGTCTTGCCCTATGAACCAGTGGGCAGCCGTTATTGTCTTCAGCACGAAGACTCTCAGCCGCTGCCATAGTTAGGACTGTTGCATCGGTCCTGGGCTTTCGAGCCTTAGCTCTCTTCGGTGTCGGAGACTCCGCTGGCGTCTTCTTCTTTCTCTTTCTATCCTTGGCGGGTTTTTGGGTATCTTCTTTGCCAGAAGGAGGCGGTCTCATTAAAACAGCTTCCCCAAGGCCTGCACAAGCATAAAATGTCAAAAATACCGCCAAAAAATCCATGCATAAGGAATTTAGAAGTGACAGTGGTGAAGACGTACCATGATTTTTAGCCTCCCATCGAGTTTTGGCCAAATCATGCCAAACACGCTTGTCATATGATGAGGCAGAATCTAAAAGTCTAACCTAGCCTGGGAGGTCCTCAACTGCGCCAGGGAACCATACGGTGGCTACGCAACCAGAGAAGGACCAATTCAAGAAGAAAAAATAAAGGAGTTAGTTTGAAAGAAGAAAAGAGGACATTCATATGATATAGCATGCTCGGTATAATGACACTTACGTCTCATATTCCATTCTTTAGGGAATGGCATCTTCTCGGCAGGGATGAGGTCCGAGGTCCTGACTCGAACGAAGTGGAACATCCACCCCCAATCTTTATCTTCATCAGTATTGGCAAAAAATGCTTTGGTAGATCGATGCCGCATCTTGTCTAAGCCCCTTCGATAGAGGCGAGGGCTATATAGTCTGATCAGATGATCGAGGGTGAAAGACATCCCCTCGATCATGTTCGAGAAATATCTAATCAAATAGACAATTCTCCAAAAAGAAGGGTAAATTTGACCAAGTGTCACTCGGTATTCTCGGCAAAAATCGAGGATCACCGGGTCTATTGATAGAGAAGAAGAATCTATTGGGCCTAAAGTAAAAGGATACGTATACACGCTAAGGAAACCAGGTGTATGTGTAGTTATGTCCTCTTCCGAAGAAGGGATCTCAGCATGTACCGCCCTTCCCCAATGGCAATCTATTTTCACCTTCTCTATGTTAGTTATTAAACTAACATACCGAGACATGGGCTTGCATCGGCCCGGTGTCAAAGAAGGTTTGTCAACTTTGAAATCGGATGATGTATCGAAGGACCCAGGAACGCGCTCCTCAACACTGGGAGGCACTACTTTTTTCTCTTAGAAGAGCGTGATGAAGAAGAGGCTTCCCCATTTCGGGGTATCGTCTTAGAGGTTTTAGCCATGGTTATAACAAAGTTCAAGAGCGAGTTGACGCAGAAATGAGTATAGAGAAGGGTAGAAGGCAGGAAACTGTTAACAAAAGTTTGAAGATCTGAAGATGTCATAAAGATTCAAAAGATAGGGAATTGGAGTATTTATAAGCCATCTAAGTGAGTTGGAGGAGTTGAAAGGGCGACCAATAGCAGTTCGTGGGCTTTTCGAGAACTGTGTTGACAAGACCTCTGTACAACTTTTTTTGTCGTACCATTTGATGATCTCACGTGGCTGACGTCATGATGGGGATATCAGGGAGGCAAGAACTCAAGGTCGTTTCTTATTATTTTATTCTAAGAAATGCGGGGACTATCTCTATGATGCCAAAATCGGAGAATCCGACATTGAGGCTACTGTGGCACTCCACGCCCGGCCTCGATGGGATCGAAGTGGAACTTGAGGGCGGACCCCGAATTGCTCCCCTCAAGGGGGCACTTCGAAGGTCAATCTTGGAGCGGCACGAGTCGGTGATCGTCATGGAAAGGCAGGAAACCCCCGAGGGCACACGATGAGGACTGACAGAGTATGCAAGACTAGTACGAATCCGTACTAAGCAATTATACAATTATACTAGTGGCATTTATTCGTCATTTATTAGACATGTACTATGTTGGTATTCACTCCTCCTATATAAAGGGGACCTTTGTCATTTTGTAAGATACCTTGATATTGAATAACATACAACATTCTCTACTCTCTTTGCTAAAACAACTGTTCTTCACATTTATTGCTTATTCTTACATTGTTCATTTATTGTTCTTCATTTATTGCTCATTATTAATTGTAAAAGGCCATATTTAAGGCCCTCATTACCATTGATTCTTTATCAATAGTTCATAATTATTAGCCTCATCTAGACCTCGAGGCCCTGCTCCAGCTAGATCGAGGCCCAGCCTCGTGACCCTATTAGTTTGCATATTTTATTCTCTTTACTTATACCTAGCATCTATTGCTTAACAACTAGTATTAAAATAAATCACGTATTTTTAGAACCACAAAATCAAATATAATTATAGTTACCATTTTCAAGGTAAACACTTATTTTTTAGGTATAAATCTCAGTCCTTTAATGCTTCTTCATTACCGTTCATCTTAAGACTGATGGCATAATCTCATCTAATACCTTGCAATTTTTACCCATCCATTATTGATTCACCTCAATGTTGATCTACAACCTTCCATTGATAACTTGAAACTTCTTACGTAATATATTACCACAAGGGCTTACGTTACATCGAACATTTGAAGTGATTTTCCTGATCCACCTAGGGACGATACTGTACTTCCATAACCCTATTTCATATCATAGTCATCCCAATATGATTCTTCTCACGTGGGTTTTTCAATCTTGTACAATCCATGAACTCATTACTCAATCGAAGGCCCAAACGTCATCCTTTATTTATCACAATTACACCTTTATTTTACTACCAGGGCAGCATTCCATCACTTCTAAATGCTTTTAGGCTTAGACTCCTTTGAGTTCATTTAGGATATGCTGAGCTTTCTGTAACTTAGAAAAACCATTAGCTCTCTGGTTTTCATGGGATTAATCCCGATAACGTATCTATTCTTGTAACCTTCTCACTTGCCTTTCCTTATCCTTACTCATGTCTTTCTAAAACCTTGTCGCTCTACCATACTTTAGCTGGCGATCTACACATATTCATCTATACTACTTGCAACCTTCCTTCAACTTGCTTACACCATAGATTTCCTTATGTTATTATGGAATATCAAGCGAGACATCACGTTGTCTCTGACTCTTCTTTAATCTCTTAACTAGAATTAATACCTAGAACCATAGACTGGAAGATATGCTACTAATGACGCCGCTATCATTCCTGGATACTCAATCCCAATGCTTCTAGCCTTCTATCTAAAGTATGGATTATCCACAACCTTCTGCACCTACGTATCTCGTACGTTGTTCACCTTAACCTCACGTACCTTAAAATCTCGCATTGTATCTTCTATCTCTTTCATAACCTCCCTTTCACATAGGTATAATTCACATCCATAACTCGAAGCTTTATTGTAATACAACAATCCGGTGGGAGCTTCATACTGACTTCTTATGAGGCTGTTACTTTTCTAATTGGATTTATCATAGATCCGTTATAGACTATGGTTGTTGTACTATCTCTGTTGTTCCTCTAATATTAAGGATGATCTTGCAATGTTCTCGATCACGATTTCTATAATTCTCTAGGTCCAATAATCAGATTCCTGATTTACATAGTTGATGTAACTCTTTAGTTTCCTCTTCCTTCTGATCAGCCTTTATATAGGCTTAAGCTATCTTCCGATCTGCGGCTCCTGGTATTGGTCATTACCTTAGCCTTTCATGGGAGTTAGGGTACACTCATGATACAATCTCCTAACAACTCAATCCTTTGTCTATGCCCTGGGCTCAATTCTTTCCTTTAACTTATACCGGAGTCTCTGATGGTTGTATGATTGATAACACATATGCTACTTGGATAATACCCCAAAATCTTAAGTGCGTTCATAATGTAACTAACTCTGGATCACTTATTGCATAATTCCTTTTTCATTCATTCACAGCTTTCCTTGAGCGTAAGCTATTACTTTTCCTGGTCTTTCTGCCTCTTTGTTGTGTGCCTACTTAGCTTATCATAGCTCCTATGCATGCCGGAGTTTTTGTGCAACTCACACGATCTCGAATATTACTTTTGGTTTTACTCCCCGTTCATTAGCCACGATAGGTGTCGCTTTCTGATATAGTGCATACAATGTTTTGAGAATGTTGTTATAAGACCATTTTCTCTTTAGGTCACTGAGTTTAGGTTGCTGCCTTCTTCCTTATTTTCCTTAGCTAGTCTTTCATTGTAGTACTTGGGGAGGACCCTCTGACTCTTGTAAAGCTGTGAGCTCATTACATTGTATACTCGACGGACCTTCTGATGTCCTTCCTTGCCTATACTTATCTGTAGTTACTCACCTCCACACCCTTGTGCTTGTGGGGTTGCTTCTGAATTGATATTTTGATTGTCTTCCCATTGGCACTCTCTTTTATTTCCGTAACACTCATACGGTACCTTTTTAACTTCCCCAACTCCTATATGAATATATCTCACGTATTATAGTGTCATAACTGCGAGGGTGGATTCCCCATGTTGGGGTTCACTCTATTTATCTTGCACGATCTACTGATTTGTCTGCATCCTCTTATCTAGCCATAACTAGGCTCTTCCTGAATCAACTACTAGCCACTCATTGGCCCACTCTCGTATCAATATTCCGTGTAATCTTTCTAGGGTTATTTCCTTTGTCTTAACTTACCTCTCGCACTAGCCCTTATTTATCAAACACATCCCGGGTCGGAACCCTTACTCCATATCCTTGATGTCGTGCTTCATAATATTCTGGAATCGTAGCATATCTGTTGGATTTAGATAAGTGCAATCTCATTTCTTTCTCATTTTTATCATATTCTTCCTTTACCATTCCAGAGTCACTAAAACCACTTAATTCTGACTTAATGCCACATCACTCCATATTCCCCCTTTAAGGAAGTACTAAGATTTAGTGCTATGAGCTACCTATAGATGTTTTACCTCTTTATCTTTGGCGTCTTCTCACATCATCGATGACCCTTACTCGCCTTGTAGTAATCCTACTTTACCAAGGATAACAAAATTCCTTACTCGCAATGGTGATAGTTAATGTAACTGACACATACAGTCCGTTAAGCTTAACGTTGCTCACATTGCTTGTTTTAGGGTAGCATCTTCCTGAATGACCATTCTCTCAATTTCTCATGAATCTTCTCCTGTTGTCCATTTTATTATCGCCGGAACGCAATCTGAAATTCTTATGATGATGACTATTATCAAATCACTCAGTCCCTAATTCATGTTTAGTTTATCTTGTTCACCAATCCATACTGGTTCTATTACTCTGGGGTCTAACTTTTCCTTTTGGTAATCGCGTTAGAGTTGCGAACTTATTTCTTGAAATGAGGACATGACTGTATGGCCTATACTCTTTTGTTGTCCTAAGGCCTGTCACCTCTCGTCTCTTCCTTCACTTGACTATAGATTCTGTAATACTGTCATCTTTTGATCTACCGTTGTCGTCCATGTATTATATCTTACTCATAATGTTTCATTAACTCTTTTCTTATTTCCCACTAACATTTATGCCTATCACTTTATTCTGAACACTCGAACAAGACATTCTTTTGCTTTTAGCTCCCCTTTGCTCCATCCAGTGGCTCTTGGGGTTGCTTAACGTTCTCGCTCTACTAGGGACGCGAGCCACACTAAGGTAATATTTATCCCTTCAAGGCTTCCAGTGTCTATCTCTATAGTACTCATATCTAGCTGTACTATTTTAGAGTGTGGCATTTGGGTGTCTCACAAGGAGATCTATTAGCACATTTGCAATATCCTTCGGAAATGTCAACTAACGCAAACAATCAATTCACCATTTTGGGTTACTCTAACCCCAGCAGGATCCTGATATCCCGTCCTTTTCTTAATCTACACCTGTTAGCCCTCAATACGGTATAACTGATATGGGTATGGCTAAGTATACACACCTCTGTTACTGTTGAGGGTAACTCACAATGCTTATATTTTTCTGCCGGAACTGTAATATTGATAATCTTCATTAACTGAGTGCCTCATACCCTTCTTCACCTTGCTTCTTTTACTTGCTGAAACTTGTGTCTCCCTCCTTATTCCTTTTTACCCTAAGAGTGGATAGGCATTCTTGCCTTAGGGATCCTTATCAAGAAGCTTACTCATCTTAGTATACACATGATTTGCTGAATACCTCATATTTATCCATCATAAGCATGATGCAAAAATTGAGTTCCTCTGACTCAACTCTTCTACAACTATATCTCTTACCAACCGTCTTTCTAGATGTAGGTATCGTCGTACAATAAGTAAGATAGAGTTTAGGAAATTGAGTTCTTACAACTGAGCTCTACCACACGATCTAGAGTAGGAAGAAAGAGTGACAGTCCTAAATGCCTCGTAGCCTCCTGCTTATAAGTGTGGTGGACGACACACCCATAAACAAGACTCTACTAGACACGGCTTGTAAACTCCCTAGGATAGAACTGCTCTGATACCACTTTTGTCACGACCAAAACCAATGGGCCGTGACAGGCACCCGGTACCTTACTCAACCGAGTACCAACATAACATATCTTTTTCATGTCATACTATCATAGATAACTGAGCCGGAAGGGTGCAGTGAGATAAGTAGAATACAACATGTGATACCAACTTATACATAAGACGTATGGGCCTATAAGACCAAATAACCACTTGTACACTAAATATAGGCCGACAAGGCCATACAATCTTTTACGTGCATGACATCTATCTACAAGCCTCTAAGGATACATAATTTTCATAAAGGTCGGGACAGAGTCCCGCCATACCAAACAATACACGTCTAAGTCATACTAACCAAACAAGCAACTCCGAAGCAAATGGAGCCCACCAACACCTTCCGCTGAGCTGATAGCCTACTTGGAGAGCTCTCGACCTATCCATCGGGACCTGCGGGCATGAAACACAGCATCCCCAAGCAAAAGGGATGTCACTACAAATTATGTACCGAGTATGTAAGGAATGAAAATCAGTAAATAATAGACATGAGAGAAACAAGGAGTAAACGACTCTACATGTATGTCTGAATAGCTCTATGAATCCTTTAATATTTAAAATGTAATGAATATGCGTATAAATGCCATACCATGCATGGGTATATGCGTTCATAACATCATCAAGCCTCTGAGGGCATCTCATTATATCATCTCGGCCCCTGTGGGCAAATCATCAACGTATACCAGCTGTTCAGGTGGTGGTGCGTATAAAACGCCGTAACTTTTTCCCATATCCCATATACATATAATATACATATATACGCGTATATAACGCCATCTGGTCATGGGTACATGTACATGTATAAATGAATGCATGAGAGTTACGTCAATAAAACCTCTCGGAACATCATAAGACCATTATGCCTCTAATTAATATCATGAAGTAAACTTTATCAACTTACGTATTTTTGAGACCCATGAACAGATGATAGAATAATATGACACAGGGGAATCAAGAACATATGCATCTCTAGTATTTCTATAAATAGAGTCATTTATGAAAGTTGTGCATTTGCTCGTTTCGTTCGTATCGTATAGATCACGCCAAAAAGAAAGAAGAGATAGCCTTAACATACCTGGATTAGGGAAAAATCCGTATAATATTCTTGGAAAAGGTTGCACCGTACTCCTTTAGAACCGTAAAATTTTACGTTGCTAATGTGCTAAGAAATCTCGTTTGTTAAAGAAAATATCATTGCTTGTTACATAACAAATCAAAAATTTATTTTCCAAAGGAAAAAGGTCCAAAGCTAGTAGTTCGCAAGAGAAATTAATCATGAGAAAGCCACATTCTCTAGATGGGGCTCATCTCTGGGAGACTTAGTAGAAATACTGGAATGAACTTCTAGGTGCATATGTTTCTCTTCCACCGTCGAATTCAAATCACATCGCACTTTGATAAACTCAATTTGGATTCAATGACTAATGACTGGTACTAGCTACGACACAACTATCATAATTGATATACGGGAGTGGAGCATGAGGCTTTTAGGAAAAACATAAAGAGTTTGGTAATTAATACCTTATTTTTGCCACCTAATCAAATATGACTTAAGAGTCATCTATTTGCTTAGTGGCTTGCTGCCACGTGGGGGTGGGGTGGAGATTTCAATCTTATCCTATAGTTAATTAATTAATTAGGTAATATCCCGCTACCTGATAATTAACCAATTACCGGCATAATTAAGAATTATTTCAAATTACTTGATATACTATTTACTTTTAATACACATTATATATACCCTACTATCATGGGCATGTGGTACCTTGTATGGTACTAGTCCATAAATCCGGGTATCTTAGCTCAGACCGTATTTTATCCAAAACATCAAATTTCGACGAAATTCATTTTCTTCGGTTTGCTTACCCTCTCACCTTCACGAATTTACTCATTACTTGTTTGAAATAGCAAAAAATGCTTATAATCTTAAAATAATCTAATTCCCGAACTTACGTTGATTAACCTACGACGAAACTTTAACATACAAAAATGCGGGATGTAACAGGTTAACCGTTCGAGATGTATTTATAATTGGCCCTTGAGACATTAACCATTAGAGGTATAGTTTCACTTGGCCCTTGAGCCATTTACCGTTCGAGGTATAGTTACACTTGGCCCTTGAGCCATTTTTCACAAAAAATCAAAAACATGGAGCTTGTATAGTAGAAAATTGTCTTTGAGGCACAAGATATCTGATAAGGAAAAATGCTTTTTTGAATAATTTATACATGCGTACATGTTTTGCCATTGGGGATCAATTAATCTATATGGACACGGTTCGTTCGATCGTTTGGCCCATTACAAAGTTTCCCTATCGAGGCCCTTTTGATACGAAGTATTCCCCTTAAAAATAAAGCATCCGAGGGTGATGCCTCCCCAGTATTCGAGGTTGAATATAGAGAAGCCTGGGATACTGTTGAATTGTCCACAGGTAGCACATATAATTGTTGCCTCGTTAAAAACCTTGCCGGAAAAACCCATTTAGGATAAAAACCGATCTAAGAGAAAAAGAGTGAACACGTGCTTTAAAACCTAAGGTCCTCGTGTTAGAGCTTCTCGACGTCTTCGATCAAACACCTGCAATAAGTTAGTATCAAATACAAATGGAAAGGGAGAATGTCGTACCTTAGCAATAATATCGTTTGAGGAGTGATATATTCCAAGTGTTTGGCAATTGTTCGCCCTCCATTGTGCCAAGCTTGTAAGATCCCTTCCCACCGATATCGAGGACTTTATAGGGTCCTTCCCAATTTGGACCGAGTATTCCTTAATTAGGGTATCGATTGTTGATAGTGACTTTCCTTAAGACTAACTCCCCAATTCTGAAGTGCCAAAGGTTGGTTCTTCTATTATAATATCTCTCGATTCTTTGTTTTTGCGCAGCCATCCGAACGAGTGCGGCTTCTCATTTTTCATCCAATAGTTCGAGGCTAGTATTCATAGCCTCGTGATTCGATTCCTCCGTTGTATGTCGAAATATGGTGCTAGGTTCCCCGACTTTGACTGGAATCAAAGCTTCGGAGCCATATACTAAGGAGAACGGGGTTGCCCCCGTACTGGAGTTCGATGTTGTTCGATATGCCCAAAGGACCTCGGGTAGAATGTTTCTCCAATTTCCCTTGGTGTCGTTCAACCTTTTCTTTAGATTCTGAAGGATAGTTTTGTTCGTTGACTCGGCCTATCCGTTTCCACTTGGATGATACGGTGTCGATAAGATCCTTTTTATTTTATGTTTTTCGAGAAACTTCGTTACCTTGCTGCCGATGAATTGCTTTCTGTTGTCGCATACGATTTCGGCAAGTATCCCGAATCAGCATATGATGTGATCCTAGATGAAGTTTATAACTTCTTTTTCTCTGACTTTCTCGAAGGCTTATGCTTCCACCCATTTAGAAAAGTAGTCAGTCATAAACAAAACGAATTTAGCTTTACCTGGAGCTGGTGGCAGAGGGCCGATGATATCCATCTCCCATTTCATGAATGGCCATGGGGATAGGACCGAATGAACTTGTTTTACGGGTTAATGGATCATTGGCGTATACCTTTGGCATTTATCACATTTTTGTACAAACTCCTTAGCGTCTTTTCCCATACTATCCCAATAGTATCCTACTTTGATGACCTTGTGAACTAGTGATTCGGCACCGGAGTGGTTCCCACAAGTACCTTCATGGACTTCTTGTAGAACATAATCGGTGTCCCATGGTGCCAAATATACTGCTAGTGGTCCGTCAAACGACCTTCTGTACAATGTTCCATCTTCAATCAATGTGAATCAAGCAGCTTTTGTTTGTAGGGCTCTCAATTCCTTAGGGTCCGATGGGAGCTTTCCGATTTTCAAGTACTCGATATACTTATTCCTCCAATCCCAAGTTAAGCTTATGGAGTTTATCTCAGCGTGACCTTCTTCGATCACTAATCTCGAGAGTTGAACGACAGTCCCCGAGCTGATTTCGTCCTCCTTGACTGATGACCCTAAATTTGCAAGAGCATCAGCTTCACTGTTCTGCTCGCGAGGTATGTGCTGCAAGGTCCATTCTTTAAAATGGTGCAAAGTCATATGTAGCTTGTCCAAATACCTTTTCATTATATCCTCTCGAACCTCGAAGGTTTTGTTTACTTGGTTTACTACTAGCATAGAGTCGCACTTGGCTTCAATGACTTCTACCCCCAAGCTTTTAGCTAGTTCGAGACCTGCAATCATGGCTTCGTACTCGGCCACATTGTTAGTCAGCTTAGAAGTTTTGACGGATTGTCTGATAGTGTTGCCCGTGGGTGGCTTCAAAACGATGCCTATCCCGGACCCTTTCAAATCCGAGGCGCCGTCTGTGAAAAGGGTCCATACCCCCGATGATGTACCTGATTTTAACAAGAGTTCCTTCTCGACTTCGGGTACGAGGGTTAGCGTGAAATCGACCACGAAGTCTACTGAAATTTGAGACTTCACGGCTGTTCGGGGTTGATATTCAATATCGTACACACTGAGTTCGATGGCCTATTTGGCCAATCGGCCCGATAGCTCAGGCTTATGCAAAACATTACGAAGTGGGTAAGTGGTTAGTACACATATGGGGTGACATTGAAAATATGGTTTTAGCTTCCCAGAGGCACTTATTAGCGCACGTGCTAATTTCTCTAAGTGTGGATATCTAGCTTCTGCTTCTCCTGGAGTTCGACTTACATAATAAACAGGAAGTTGTGTACCTTGCTCTTCTCTAACCAGGACACCACTTACCGCGATCCCCGAGACTGCCAAGTATAAGTAGAGTTTTTCATCTTCCTTTGGAGTATGAAGCAATGGTGGGTTCGAGAGGTATCGCTTCATTTCTTCTAATGCATGTTGGCATTCCGAGGTCCAGGCAAAATCGTTCCTCTTTTTTAGTAGAGAGAAGAATCTATGACTCCGATCCGATGATTTCGATATGAATCGGCATAAGACAGTTATCTGCCCCGTCAGCCTTTACATGGCTTTAACGTTGTCCATGACGGTGATGTCTTTGATAGCCTTGATTTTATCGATGTTGATCTCCATTCCCCAATTTGATACCATGAAGCCAAGGAACTTTCCCGAACGGACCCCAAAAATGCATTTCTCGGGGTTGAGCTTCATGTTGTATTTTCTCAGTATCTTGAATGTTTCCTGCAAATATGTCAAATGGTCCTCTGCGTGCAGGGATTTAACTAGCATGTCATCAATATATACTTCCATTGATTCACCTATCTGTTCTCCAAAAATATTATTCACTAGGCGTTGGTAGGTAGCTCCTGCGTTTTATAGCCCGAAATGCATTACATTATAACAATATGTTCCATACTTGGTGATGAATGAAGTCTTTTTTTGGTCTTCCGGGTTCATTTGAATTTGATTGTACCCGGAATAGGCATTGAGAAAACTAAGGATCTCATGGCCAGCCATGGCGTCGATCATGCGATCGATGTTAGGCAATGGAAAAGAATCTTTGGGACATGCCTTGTTTAAATCCTTATAATCTACACATATCCTAAGTTTGTTCCCTTTTTCAGGAACCACGACTACAATAGCTAACCACTCGGGGTACTTTACTTCCTGAATGGACCCTATTTTGAGAAGTTTAGTTACCTCGTCTTTTACGAATGTGTAATTTACCTCCGACTAGGGCCTTCTCTTTTGTTTCACCGGTCTGAACTTTGGGTCAAGTCTTAGTCGATGTGTTGTTTTCTCTGGAAGGATCCCTATCATGTCTAAGTGGGACCAAGAAAAATAATTTATGTTATCAGTAAGAAATTGAATAAGCTTTTTCCTGAGTTCGGGGGTTTACCATGTTCCCAGGTACACCTTTCACTCGGGCAGGTGCTCGATCAATATAAACAGTACCAGCTCTTCGGTCATTGATTTGGTGGCATCGGAATCTTCAGGAACAACAAAAGTTCGAGGGGTCAAAAGATCTTCCTCCTCCTCTTTCGTTTCCTGCTTCTCCGATTCAGTCGAGGCTGTTGGCGGTGATTGCTATTTGGCTTCCTGTTTGCCTTTGATGCTCGATCCTTACGATGCTGACAGCGTCGAAATCGGTATTACCTCATCGACCGCGAACATTTCTTTAGCAGCATGCTGCTCCCCGTAGACTGTTTTTACCCCGTCCGATGTCGGGAACTTCATTATTTTGTGGAGTGTCAAAGGGATTGCCCTTATGTTGTGGTTCCAAGGCCTCTCGCGTAAGGCGTTGTACCTTATGTCTCCCTCGATCATGTGAAACTTTGCATCTTGGATAGTTCTAGCCACGTTTACCGGTAGGATAATCTCTCCTTTAGTTGTTTCATTGGCCATATTGAAACTGTTCAAGACCCGAGCTGCGGGCACGATCTGATCTTGTAGGCCGAGTTGCTCCACGACCCTTGATCAGATGATATTTTCTGAGCTACCTGGATCCACTTAAAGCTTAACTTGAACTTTATTTAATAAGATAAAGATTACCAGAGCGTCGTTGTGAGGCTGAGAAATTCCTTCTGCCTCCTCGTCGTTGAATGATACGGTGCCTTCTGGCACATAGTCTCGGGTCCGTTTCTCCCTAGTAATTAATAACTTAGTGCGTTTGAACATGGGCCTTTGTGAAATATCGACCCCTCCGACGATCATATGAATTACATGTTGCAGCTCCTCCTGGTCATTTTTCCTATTGGTGTCCCTTTCCTTGAAATGATTCTTGGCTCGATCACTTAGGAATTCTCGAAGGTGGCCCTCATTGAATAAACGGGCTACCTCCTCCCTTAATTGTCTACAGTCCTCGACTCTGTGACCTAGGTTCCATGGTACTTGCACATTTGATTCGGATTCTTTTAAGCTGGATCGGTTTGCAGGGGTCTGGGCAATCTAGTATCCTTGATCCGTCCAATGGCCGACACAATACCTGAAGCATCGATGCTGAAGTTGTACTCTGATAACTGTGGTGCTTCTTTAGGCTCGACGTGTTTATCGAAACCATTCTTACTCATGAGCCCTCGGGAATTTTGACCTCGATCATTCCTTCGGTCATTTCAAACGGTATTACGTCCCAGTCCGTTGTTCTTTCCATCTGCACTATATGGTTGGTATCGATCTCTGTTCGATCAGGGCTCTCTATCGATGTCACTCTGAATCCTGCCTTCAGACCTTTTTGGGTAAATGGAACCGGATAGAGCTCCCGACTGATCATCCTCAACCCTAATCTTTGATTGGTACCGATTATGCACATCGGCGCAGGTAACCACTGGATATTCAATAAGATTCTACTTTAGTTGGCGTGACGCTACCGAACTTTGCTCGTTCAAAGCTTGAGTGAAGGCTTGGACAGCCCAATCATCAATAACCTGGGTAGGTCCATGCGTTCCATCTGAAATCGAGATACGAACTCCCTTAGCATTTCATTGTCCTTTTGTCTCACTTTGAAGAGGTCTGATTTCCTGGTCGCGACCTTTATTGCTCCGGCGTGCACCTTTACGAATGAATCAGCGAGCATTACGAAAGAATCGATGGAGTTGGGAGGCAAATTATGGTACCATATCATTGCCCCCTTTGATAAAGTTTCCCCAAATATTTTCAACAAAATGGACTCAATCTCATCATCTTCTAAGTCATTTCCCTTTATTCTGCACGTGTACGAAGTGATGTGTTCATTAAGATCGGTGGTCCCGTTGTACTTAGGTATGTCCGGCATACGGAACTGCTTAGGAATGGGCTTCGGAGCCGCACTTTGAGGAAAAGGCTTCTGCACAAACTTTTTCGAATCCAAACCCTTTAGGATCGGGGGTTCCCCCGATATCTGATCAACTCGAAAGTTGTATGTTTCCACTTTTTTTATCATTAGGCGGTTTTCTTCTCTCCTGACTCAATGCTTTTGGTGAGCTCCTCGAGCATTTTCATTATTGCAGGATCAGTCCCCGATTTGTTACCATTCAACTTTTTTGGCACTGGCTCGGTACGGCGAGTGATTCTAGCTCGACCCCACTCGGAGTCCTATTTTGATTTTACAACTAAGCAATAGCAGCATGTTGAGCCTATAGCATCTCGAATATCACCTGGAGACTAACTCCTCCGTCTCCTCTGTCCTATGTACCTTGGCCACCAGATTGGCCTTCTCTGCATACACTCCCTTCGAGGTCCGTGTCTAGGTCCGCATTTAAAGCAACGTGCGAACTAACATCGACTGGATTGGCAACTGGTGCTCCTCCGAGATTAGCCTGTGGCACCTCGACTCTTGGAGCAATTACATTGTCATTTTCCCCGTGAAACTCGAGATCATCTTCACCATGTGTGGGTGCGTTTTGTGAGTTTGACATATTTTGTCCTGAGAGCAAAGATACTTGACAAGAACAAGCATAAAATAATGTGTGCTATTAGAATCAGCACCGAACAATCACTATTATCCTTAGCCCACGGTGGGCGCCAAACTGTTTACCCTCAAATTCGGATAACAATTAAACTTATATTGTGGTTTTAAGGATATGTGAATTCGTCTAATACCAATTGATAAGCAAGAAAATAAATGAATAAATTAGAGAACAAAATAGATCAAACCACTGCGCTAGCCAGGTCTCGACCTCGACTTGGGGTAGTCTCGAGGTGGGATCGTAAGAATAGTGAATGATGAAGCAACTCTGATGAATAGTAAGTGAAATAGTAGGAAAGTAATGAATGTATATATTCTTATCAGTGAATAATGACCATTACAAATGAATGGGATCCCTCTTTATATAATAGAGGGGTCCTAAATAAGGTACACTTCTAAGTATAGCAGGAAACCATATTAACATCTAATTAACCGCTATAGATTGATCCGTTCTGAGATCCACGCCACGATCCTCGACCAATCGTGGATATCTCGCCTTTTCCGTTATCAAGCTATGCCGTTATCACTCGAAGTCTGCCTCTTTCTAGTACAATAGATGTCTACCTCGATCCGGACTCGACGTCCCAGCTCTTTGACGTGACGTTCCTATCCCGACCAAAGAACAAAATCGGGTAGCCCCAATTTCTACCGTATACATTGTTGTTGTTAGCTGGTCTATTACCTGTGGGTTTTACAGCAGCGATTGAATTGCTATTGGTTTGTTTAGCATTCTGAGGTCTACGTTGTTCTTTTCTTTGCTCATTTCTCCAATCCACTCTCATATTTTCATTTTGATTAGTATCATTCCTTTTGGTTTGGTCATTAACCCCACTGCCATTTTGAACTCTCAATTCTGGATGTAAAATTCTACACATTCTGTGTTAATGTCCTTGTCTCAAACAATGATTGCAAAAAGCAAGTAGTGATTCATATTCAACTTTCTTATTGAACACTTCTATATCACCCTCATGATTCCTAATCTCGACAGTAATCTCATTTAAAATTGTCCTTGCAAGGTCAATTTCTATTCTAAGCTTTGGAGTGGTAGATCTTGTTTTGGTAGTCGTTGCATTGTGCAAAACTAGAGGAAAACCTATAGGATCAACTATACGACATATTGCGTCCCATTCATAGAAGTTCCATGGGAGATCTGGAAGTGTGATCCATACCGGGGCTCTGGTGGTACTAGGTTATGGCTTAAATTTTGTGGCCCATTTCTCAAGACTCATCACACAATCTCCACCCAAGTTCACAAAACTTCTATTAGCTACTGCATTTTGATCATCTAAGTTATCAAAATCAATAAACACATGTTTCATGTCATAAGCTCCAATGGTTATACATCCTTTCCCAGGAAACACTTTCGCGAATTCCTTCCTAATAGTGTCAATCGAGGGACGGATCTTAGAAAACTTACCAACTATAGTCCATTTGCATGACTGCGCCAAGATATCATTTTTCTCCTTAGTGAAACTTACCGGTGGTTTTCCGTTAATCAGCTCGTATGGTCTGGGAAGAAGTCGGATTTTGCTCCTTGGTTTTGGTGTTTTGATTCCCATAGAACCTGTGTAAGAAATTTCTCCATTGACTTTGCTTTGAGAGCTAGCAGCTTTATTAGCAGTAATACTTTCAGAATTTCCTGAGTTCAAAGTAATTTGGGAATTGTGATTTTAAAAGGAAAAGGGGGTCCGGGGGTTTGGGGAATTTTTTATTAGCAAAGGAAATTCCACTAATGTTAGTGGGTTGGGGTGTAAAAGTTTTGATTTGGAGTAAGGGTTGTTGGAATCTGGATGGGGATTAAAGGCTTTGGGTTTTGGGGGACCGTTGGATGGGATTAAAGGCTTTGGGTTTGGGGGGACCGTTGGATCCATTGATGGAAGAGGAATAGTAAACCAAATTTGGGATTCAGGTGAGAGAAGAGAGGTTTTGCCAAAGTTACCTTTGTTTGGGTTGTGAGAGTTGTCTGCGAGAATGTTCTTTGTTTTATTTTATGGGTTGGTCTGAAGAGGAAGATGAACTAGGTGTGAGGGGATTTGGTTAGCTGCGGGTGGAATATGGACCGTGGTTGGAATCGCCCCAGCCAGGGGATCATTGGTGTGTGCCTTACTCGCCAAACAGAGGTCGGCTAATACAATGAAATGGTGGTGCGTGTAAAATAGATGCTTAGTTTGAGGAGAGAGAAGGCAACGGTTTATGTTCAGTAGACCTCAACAACTCCTAGAAATCCTGGTTGAAGATTTTGGATGGTAAAGTGTCAAAATAGTAAATTTTCTCTTTAAAAATTATATTGGTTACGCATTTTTATTCAATCACTAAAAATTATTTATTATATTTTATAGAATAATGGTGGGTGCACTATTTTAGATGGCACAATGGGCCACCGACAAACCGAATAAGTACAATATTGTCGTCGTTGAGGAGGCTCTCGGTTGACGCTGATACAACGACCTTATAAAATGATGCGAAGTTCAAACTATAGTTTAGGCTCAAAAGAGGTCGAAGAAGCACGATGTTGTCCGGACTCCATGTTTGTGTGCATATATTTTAAAAGATTTAACTGCATTCTATAAGAATATTTACATAATATAACTGAAGATCAAACATGGTGTTAGGATACAATATTAGTTTAAATTAGCAAGAATAGTTGCACACGTATTTGAGCCATACCACAGATTAATGAAAGAATATGTCTTCCTCATTAATACCCTTTTTTTAATATGGCAGTGTCAATGGGATAGCTATCACACACAATAAATTTTATGAAATAACTCTGACAATGTATTTATATATAAGGGCATAAGAGGGTACCTAGCTTGTAACGATTAAATCAGTCGTTTTGAATTCTAGCATCCCGTTATATAAATTGAGACCTTGAGTAGAATCATATAATATTTTATTAGTTGCAAATATGAGTACTTTAGATCCCGAAGGGTTCGAGAAGGATTTGAAATACTATCCTTTTATTTGGAATGTTAAAGGATGAATTAATAACCTTACCTCTTGATTTTAGTATATATGCTTGGGTTCATGATTTGAGGCTTCTAATTAGTTTATATGTTATAATAGGATTTGTACCTATGTTTAGATGAGGAACCTAGGGGCCCGGGAGAATTTCAGCTCTACTGCATCAAAGTTATAACTATAAGGATTTTGAAGTTTGACTTGAGTTGTCATTTTAGTTTGTAGCACTTCGCTGCGAGTTTCGAGCCTTTATAGAAATCCAGATAGGGTATTTGAACTTTTTGGATAGTTTAGAGAGGCCCGAAGGGGGATGAGGATCGAGTGAGTTTCGGGGGGATCCGAGAGAAGTTCTTGCATGAAAAACTAGCAGAGAACTTCCACCAAAAGTGTAGGTTTGAGGGGCTCGCAATGCAAGCATGATTAACGTCCACCATCAGAAGTCCTACAGTTCAGAACTTTTTATAAATAGTTTCATTTCGTAATTTGAGTTTATTTCACCATTTTAGAAGTTAGAGAGCTCGAATTGAGGTAATTTTTAAGAAATTTTCACCTACAACGATGGGATAAGTTATTGTCACTGAAATAAATTATTTTAATATTAATCTTTCTTTAAATATACCTTAGAATCATCAACAACAACAATAATATAACCAGTGTAATCCCACAAGTGGGGTATAAAGAGGGTAGAGTGTACGCAATTCTTACCCCTACCTTTAAGAAGATAGAAAAGCTATTTCCGGAAGACCCTCAGCTCTGGAAAGATAAACAGGAGGGGCAATAACAAACAAAAATACAATTTCAACTTGGATTGAGAGTTTAATTATATTTTTGGAGTCCTGAGGTTATGGATCAATAATATTTGATATTATTTTGGGATTTGACCATAGAGTCCCGGGGTTGACTTCTGTTAAATTTTATTGACTTTTATCCTAGGCTTATCATTGAATCTAGAATTGAGCCCTATGACTTGGATTGATTTCATGGAGCATTCCTTTGCGCTATGATGAATCTCAAGCAAGAAAAGTCAAACTTTGAAGAATAGAGCTAGCCCAGTGTCAATTTACTTGAGACAATGACTTCAATGGGAGATTTTTTCCAACTTCTCTGCTACATGTTTGGGGTAAAATATTTGCGAGGTGATGAGCGTATACACGAATCTCATATGCTTCTATGCTTGGGTAGAAGGATAATGGTCATATGCTTTACTTGACTTGCTTGTGTTGTGACTATTTGTGCATATTCACACGCTACTATTATGTTATAGGCATCTCTTATATGCTAGTTTAACATGATAGGATATTGTATGTCATGACTAGTTATTGTGTGACTATTTGTGAATCTTATTCCTGCTAGCATAATATTATAGGCTTCATTCATATGATAGTTTAACCTTTTGAGTTTCATTTACCTATTTTATATGATAAAACTATTTAGACATATAATATTTCTGATATGCGCCTTGTTAGTATATATATCTTTTTCTCATCACCGATATGAGATTGTTTTGATTTGTATGAGCTGTTACTGCATATGAATTCACGTTCATATTGATGCATAGTTATTATGTATGGATTCACGTTCATATTTGAAATATTAGCTAGGGCATGTGATTCACATTATTGCTTGAGTTATTAGTTAGGGCACTTGGATTCAAGTTCATGTTACGCATGTATTTAGATCATTCCTTCTAGAGTCACATAATTACCCATGCTATCTTGGGCCATGTGTGCATAAGTTCTGAGAAACTAATGGGTTTTTGGTTTGATTATGTAACGATTCAACCTGTCATTTTGAGTTTTAAAATCCTATTTTCCTATTTGTCGCTTCCCTTATATTGCTTTGATATTTTATGACTTGCGGAGTTGGGTAGTTTGGGTCCTAAGGGGTTCGAGATTGATTTGGAATACTTAGTTCCTAACTAGATGCTTGAGATAAAAAGAGTTGATCAAAGTCAACATTGTGGGTAAACGACCTCAGATTGGTGATTTGAAGGTTCTAATAGGTTTATATGGTAATTTTAGACATGTGCGTATGTTTCATTCTGTCCTCTGGTGGCCCGGGATTGATTTAGAACTTCTAATCAAAAGTTGAAATTAAGAAAGTTTGAGATTTTGGTTTGATGTCTGATTCTTGGTTTTGATATTTTTTGGTATTTTGAGCCTTTGCACAAGTTTATATAGGGTATTTAAACTTGTTAGGATGAATGAATGGGTTCCCAGGGGGCTCAGGTGAGTTTTAGGTGGTTTTGGAGCATTTTGGGGCAAACTGAAATTATTGGTTTTTGGCGCATCACAGTAAATCGCGATTATGGCGCTATGTTTGATGAACACGTAGAAGGATTGGAACAGAAAAGATTTTGCGCTTCGCGATTGCGGAGAGGTTTGCGATCGCATCATGGTTTTTTGAGCTTTGGAGAGGAAGAGGAGATTTTGAAGAGGGATTTCACCCTAATCTTGAGGTTAAGTAATTTTTACTTGGTTTTAATCATAAGTCTTGATTCCCCATAGACTTTTACACCTAAAATATGGAATCAAAGAGTGAAATTCGGATATTTTATCTAAAACTTAAGAGAATGTATTTTACGATTTTAAACACCGATTTGAACTCTGATTTGGAAGCTAATCGGATATTTGGACTCGTGAGATTATGGGTCAATGGGATCAGACCTTAGAATTGAATTTCGATCATGTGGGCTCGGGTTGAACTTTTATTGACTTTTGAAATTTAATTAAATATTGAAGCTTTATTATTTGAAATTGGTTTCTGATCGCGTCCAATTCACACCCAATTAACGAGTATGAAATGGGCATTACAATTATAAAATCCAATGCAAGTCTGGGTCGAATCCACAAAGTTTAGATTGATTCTAAGGTAAACATTTGTGAAAAGAACTTGAAATAATTAGATTTAACTCTCAAACAACTATCTATATATATATATATATATATATATATATATATATGGAGGGACATGAAGAAGGTAATGTGGCGGCTTTCATAGTTTAGGATTCAAAATTTTCTTTTTTCTCAATTTTTTGCAATTTTTCCCTCATTTTTACATCGATTCTAAATTAAAAGAAAAACAAAAAGTCACTTCTTTTCAGAAAAACTCAAAAGTCAATGCTTTAATAATATCAAAAGTCGCCTCTGTTTCTTCTTCTTCCTCACGCAATTCCGGTTATTTCCTTAGTTATTACTCCCTCCGTTTCATATTAGATGAGGTAGTTTGACTCAGCACGATATTTAAGAAAAAAGAAAACTTTTGAAATTTGTGGTCTTAAAAGCTTAAGGGGTAAAAAGTTTGTGGGGCCATGACATTTATGTGGCTATAAAAGCTTCTCATTAAGGGTAAATGAGTAAAATGAAAGAGTTTAAAGTTGAATTATTTCCAAATTTAGAAATGTATCATTTGTTTTGAAATAGGCTAAAAAGGATAGGATCTCATCTAATATGAAACGGAGGGAGTACTACTTACTAATTAATTATTACTACTGTTTTATTCTTCTAAATTCCAGTCTTCTTCAACTACTTCTATATTTTTTATTCGAATTCTTTTCTTCTTCTTATTTCCTACTTTCTCAATTGTAGATGGGTTTTTAGTTTTTGATGCGTTGATAGTTTAAACGGTTCCAGTTATTATTAATTGTTATTATTCATTTTTTCTTTTTTTAGTTTTTCTAATTTTGTTGATCTTGGTTGGAAATTTTGTACTTTGAACTGTGTTTTAAGCTTTTTCTGCTTGAAGTGCAGAAAATTGGAATTTTAATTGTGCTTAGCGTGTTATTTCTGGTGTTTTCTTTCTCTCTATTTTTGATTTCATTGATTTTGACTTTGTGTTTCTTTTCCCTGGGTGATTGGTGTGTGTAGTTGCAGTATTTGGATTTTTTTTCCTTAGAAATTGTACAGTCGTCTTTTAGTTAGCATTCCTGAAGCAATTGTGAGACATTTAAAGTTTATCATGATGGATGGCCATTGATGCATAGTACATATTATTTCTTTTCGTCCAAAAGGAAAATGCTTGTGCCTATAGATTTGATTTCATGTGAAAAAGAAACAAAGGTAAAATAATTTTATATTTTTATCATTTATGTTAAGTAATTTTCTTTACACCTAAACCAATATATATTATATTTTTTTTTAGCAAATCCACTAGGCGAGTTGCCTAGGGCTAATTTTATTAATAATAAATAAAAAAAAGAACCACATAGGAAGAACACAAATAAGGGGACAATAGCACCAGTAACGTTACCTCTATGCCTTGGCTATATAATCACTCATTTACGCCTCACAATGCCCTATATGGCAACCTCGTGTAGAGGAATCATGGTGTAGCTGCTGGCAAAGTCTCACGAGGGCATATAATCTCATAGCCATTTAAAGGGAAAAAATACCAGCTATGTCCATTTATAAGTAACTTATTACAAAAATTGGTCAATTCCTAAAATATTACCAATATTAGCCAATTAGCTATTTGTAGCCAAAAAATATCAAATTTTTGCTTTCTTTTGAGTGGGTGTTATTAGAATAGATTAGGTACATCTTAAGGACCTTGAATCTCAGTTTTGGGATGATTCGGTGGAGTTTTGAGGTGGTTTAAATTGAAAATTCGAAGTAGAAGATGAACATGAAAAAAATGATATGTGTGTCACACTGTGTATCACTTGTGTATCAAACATGTATCATATTTGTATCAAATGTGTATCACATGTATATCCATGTATACCTGCGTATGAGATACATGCGTGATACGTGTTTGATACATGTGTCGCAGAAGAATTTTTTGAACTCGATTTTAACTACGAATTTTGAAACTAAATTAGTCCAAATCACCTCCAATCTTCCTCAAATTTTGTATATTGACTCATTTATATGTTTTCAATGAATCTCAACCATACCCATTGAAAAAAAAGTCATTTTTTGCTTAGGTTTTAGGAATCTTGTATATATATATATATATATATATATATATTGTATTTCATCACCTTATTTGCTACCAAATCCACGAAATTTCTTTTCCGTCTTGCATCTAATGTTGCTAATCACGCTTAAAAATATGGAAGGAGATTTTTGTGTGTGATTCTTGGAGAGAAAGAACCTTATTTATTTGAGTTTTTAATTTTTATATGTGTTTGGCTAGTTTTGGTAAGTCTACGATTAATGGCTAGAGGTTGGTAAGTTGGGACTTTTTTGGAATATTTCTGTAAGATTCCCTTTTGGGTATCTTTCCAAAGGCATAGGACTAGGCAACACAAATTGGGCTAAACCTTACCTTACTAATCCTACGAGGCATAAAAAAACCTCACCTACTAGCATGCATGTAAAAAGTGAGAACTAGAGAGTACCAAAAATTCTATGATCGTCATAGAGTTTGTAACATACTCTGTGATGATATTACATAGGATTATGCTAATGTGATGGTAAAATAAAAATATGTAAAAGTAACTATGTTGTTCTTTCTTCTCTAGTCTTGTAAAATCTTGAACTTGTAGACTCTTGTCTTCATCATCAACCCGTTTCAAAATGTCTTCAAAATTCATGCTTTCTTTTTTGAAAGATTGGACTTTGTAGATGTAGATGGGGCAACATGTTTTTGTTTGGTAACTCTCATTGGAAGTCGCCTAACAACTGCCTCTTCATTCACTCTGTCGTCCCAACTTTTTTTCCTTGTATGAGACTTTTTGCTTTGTCCGCTATGCATTGGTGATAAATCACCTTTCCTTGTTGCCTCCGCCCGGCACTGTTGTAGCGTTGCATCTTCCTCACCTTTTTCATAAATATTTCTCCCCAAGTTTATAGGATTTGGCATGTCTTGACCAAGATCTTGAAACGCCAAAGCATTTCCATCTTCTTTATTTACCAAACCTGCCTTGTTTTAACTGTGTTGTGTGCCTTGCTGCTTGTTGTTGGTCTTGTTCAAGCGACCAGGTGTTGTTATAGCCTGCAGCTGATGTCCCACAGTTGTTGGCGTTACTGCAGCTACTGGAGTCTGCTGTTGCTGCCTAGCTTTATTTATTGAAACTGGAGAATCACTAGGGACAAAGGCACTTGACAGTGCTGCTGCTAAATCTTGCTGCTGGTGATCAGCCTTTGAAGGTGATATCGCAGCTTCAGGAGAATTTGCACTTTGTTGCTGATGTTCAATACCTGATGGTATTGCAGCATATTGTTCCTCCATACAGGTACTAGCTGTTGTGCTTGTACCAATCTGCTGCTGCCCAGATGTATTTGACATTACATTTTTCATCAGAGTAGTTGTTGTTGTAGTTGTTGCAGCATGTTGCTGTGCAGTTTTAGGGACAAAAACTGGAGCTTTTGCATTAAGTTTGCTGCTGGAAATCACCTTCGTGGAGCTGCCAATTTTAGGTAACGATGGTGAGCCAACTGAGAAAACACCTTCATCTTCACTCTCTTGTTCATCATCTTCACTCGAATTCCCAACATACGCATCACCGTAGTCTTCTTCATCATCATACTCGCGTTGGTCTGACCATAGCTTGGATTTGATAGCCATCCCCCTCACATTCGCCTTTATAACTTCATTGTTATTCCCAGAGGACAGCATCAACTCACCTCCATGTTCACCACAGGATTCCAAAGACTGTGATGGCACTTCATAAACTGAGGTGTTCAAGGTCACCATTGGTTGTTTAACCATGTTAGTATGCGTCATCATTGCATTCTGAGCCTCTTTGATGATTTGTTCGACATGAGGGCTGGAAAAATGCAATGTTGGAAAATTAGAACTATGTGCCTTGTCCATTAGCTCATCCACACCATTTTTCTTTGAGGCCTGATGTCGAACACCTAACTCCATCGCCAAATTCTCACTGTCTTGTGCTTCTTTTCCACTGCTGGAGAGTGGAACTATTTGCTTGGCCATCATATCCTCCTTTAAAGTTGTTGCTTCCAGCTGATCATCCTCCACAACTGCCAGTGCTTCAAAAACATTTGGCCTGGACACAATATTAGAAGCATTTCATCGAATATCTACAGATTTTTGCTTTGGTGATACCACTATCTTAGCAGGTGATTTTCTAATAGAAACCAAGTTCCAACCATCATCTTTTTTATTTGTACTATCACCCTTACCATCCACCTTTTCATCCCCAGCCTTGACTTCCAAGGATACATCCTTATTGCCAATCTCTTTACCTCCAGTGGAATGGGCTTCATCACCACGACTGACCACTAGTGCTGCCAATTGCCCAGTGTTATTAACATTCGTTGCCCGAGTTACAGCTTCCATTACATTACCACATTGTGAATTAACATCAGCTTGAACATTAACAGCCTTTGATCCTGTATCCTGCCTCATATCTCCTTTCCTACCATCTGCCTTAGTCCCAATTTGCACACCTGCTTTAGCTCGATCAAAACCAGTAGCAGTTGCATTCTTAGAAGCATGAAACTTATCATAAGCTTGCACCACTGTATTGATTGCATAGAGAATTGTTACTAAGGCCTTTTAGCAGGGACATCACCTCTAGTTGGACCCTTAACTAACCTTGAAACATCTCCCTCAATTGCTTGATTCTGCACATTCCCATTGATCATATTACCGGTTTATTTTCCTTGTTCAAAAACAGCATTACTCACAGCTCCTTCACCAACTTGTCCTGCATTACCCATAGCTTTTTTATTCCCATTATTCTGTTTCTGTACATCCTTAGTTTGTATCCCTTTAGCATTGTTCCCAGTAGTATTTTGTTTGCCTTCTTCAGTTTGCACACCCTGCTACTCGATATTACCAGATTGTTTTCTTCCATCTGTTTGCAAAACCTGCTGCACAACAGAGTTGTTTTTTTCTGGTCCATCTCTTAATTGCACTCCCCTTTTTGCATTAAGATATTCCCTAGCATCACCTTGCAACTTGTCCAGACTGCCCAGTCCTTCACTTTCATCCACAACAACTACATCTTCCTTATTTTTCTCAATTCTCCAACGGCATGATGTTTCATCATGCCCTTGATACTTACAACATGTACAATATTTAGTAAGATTATCATATACTATTTCCTGATAATGCTCGACTATTTTCCCAGAACTTTTCTCCACAATATTAATCCTAACTCTCTTAGGATGGTTGTCCAATAAATCGAGTAGGACCTTCACCCTCGCCGTACTTGGTCGCATTCTATCTTGTGTCGCTTTGTCCACTGCAAGAGGCTTTCCTACTGCTGAAGCTATAGACAATAACGATTTCTTTGCAAAAAAATTAGCAGGCAAATCTGGCAAAGAAATCCAAACTACAGCTCTTGAAGTTTCTTTACGAGGATTGAATCCTATTGTCCATGGGAATGTCCTAAAGAAAAATTCATCTCCCTTTGCCGCCTTAACATAACAAGTAGTTCTTGATAAGAACCAAACAAAATCATCAAACAAATCAAACCTTACCAAGATGTGCCGATATTCAAGCTGCCCGATGTTACAGTGGCCTTTAACGTCAAACTGCTTAGGTATCGCTTGTCGCAGCTCATGAATGTCTGGTTTTCCATATGAAAACTTGAGAATTACAGCCTGGTGAAATCCTTCTTCAATGGTGAATGCATTAACCTCTTCAATGGTGAATTCCACCGTTGGTTCTCCATGTTCAAACGTTACAGGACAAAGCTCCAACTTTGACGATTTTGCGGCAGATTATTTTGCTCCAAGTTGCGATGCATATGACTGTTTTGTATTATGATTAGAATGTGTTTTTCTATTGTTTTGACTGGACTCTCCCACAGCTTGAAGCTGGGGAGAGACGATGGCAGCCATGGCTGCTTCTCAAGCTTTCATGATCGCCAAGATGAGAGAGCAGCTAGAAAGCGTTTTTAACCAATATATGCAAGGATGCAAATACATAAATACTTTATTCAATTATTTATATATTTTTTTTTCTTTACCCTTGTCTTTTCTTTTGCTTTTCAAATAGTGGGTGACATTTGGATCGCTATAAAAATAAATTTCTGAGTAAGGTGAAATTTAGGAGAGAAAAACTTTTGAAGGATTCCTTCCTATAAATTCTGGTCAATTTAGATGTGTCTTGTAGAGAAAATTTTATTTCCTTTTTGTTATTAAAAGTAGGTGGAGACTAGTATGTGAAGCATCTGAATTATGTTTATGGTGCATTTGCTGACCTCTTATAGGCTATATCCCATGCATGGTTGTAATTATGTAACGATCGATCGGTCGTTTTGAGCTATAGTATATTTTCATTAGATGTATTATGACTTACGTGTATTGTCGACTTTAATTTTTGAGTGATTAAGGATTGATTTGGAAGAATGACTCTCGATTTGAAAGCTTTAAGTTGGAAGAGTTGACCAAGGTTTGACTTTTGGGTAAACAGACTCGGAATTGAGTTTTTACGGTTCTGATAGGTTCGTATGATGATTTTTGACTTGTGCGTATGTTTGGATTCGGTTTTGGAGGTTCTTAGAATAATTCGACATTATTTGTAGAAAGTTGGCAATTTGAAAAATTTAAGAGTTCATAAGTTTGACCAAGAGTTCACTTTGATGTTATTGAACTCCAACTGGTGTTCCGAGAATTTGGATAAGTTTTTATAGTTGAATTGAACTTGTGTGTAAAATTTGAAAGTAATCCAAAGTGATTAATTGTGATTCAGACACTCTTTTAAAAGAATAAAGATTTAATAACTTAAGAGAAATTTTATTCCGTTTGAGCCTCGATTCTTTCTGATGTTCCCATGGATGTTTTGAGGCTTTGGATAAGTTTGGATAATGTATTTGTACTTGTTGGTATGATTGGATGGGGTCTCCAGGGGCTCGACTGTGTTTTGCATCATTGGTTGAGAAACTAGTTAAGTTAAGGTTTTGGAGTTTGACCATGGTCATTATCGGGTCAAGATGACCTCTTTTCGGTGTTTTAAGTGCGTGAGCATATTAGTAGCGTGTTTTATGATTGAAATGCATATATGCTTGTGTCCGGGAGGTTCTGAATGAGTTTTGGGTGCTATAACGAAGATTCTTTTGTTGCTCATTTTCTGGTGTAAAATAATTAGGAAAATGTTATTTTTGTCCCTTCAATATTCAGACTTCCTTTAAAACTTAAAAACATCATATCTCCCTCATTTTAAGGCCAAATTGAGTGATTTAAAAGGCTATCTCGAGTGTAATCTTGCAAGGATTATGTTGGGTTTATAAATATGAGTTTCAGGTCATCTAGGATTTGATTTGAGCTATAATAGTTGCTGCGTCAATTTACTTGTTTCGGAATTTAGTCATTTTTTCTCACATGATTTTGGATCTCGAACTTGGGCGATTTTTGAGGGGATTCTCCCAATTTGGATTGTAGTAAATATTTTTTACTCGGATTTGATTATATTCCATGAATCTATCTCTGATTTTGGCATTTGAATTATCAATTTTAAAGAGAAATTAGGGATTTTTGTCTAAACTTTCCTAAAGTGAATTTTTGAGTTTTGAACATCGATACGGAGTCGGATTTGAGTGAAATTAGTATGGCTGGACTCATAATTGAATGAGTTATCGGATATTATGAGTTTTCTTTGGGTTCGGAGGTGCGTGCCCGGGTTTGACATTTTGGTTGAATTTGAGTAAATTATAAAGATTCGACCTTTATCATTTGGGATTATTTTCTTTGGCATTATATGATGTTTTTGAGTTGCTTTTGGCTAGTTTTGAGCCGTTCAAAGGTTGATACGTGCAGGATGGTGTTTCTAGAGTATTGTTGGCTTGCTCGATATTGGATTTGGCTTGTTCGAGGAAAGTAACATATCTAAGCTTGGATTAGAGGGTATTTAACCCTGAGAACTATGTTATAAGAGATGTATTGGGGTGACGCACATGCTAGCTGACAAGCATGTGGGTGTGCACCGGGGTAATCATGATTTAAGTTGACTATTAGACTATGAGCAGACTTGTTTTGCCGTTATATCTTGTTCTATCTATGTAATTCCTTCTTGTTCGAGTAATTGAGCTATGATTCATGTTAAAAATCATGTTTAGGCTATGTGCTTATTCGGTTGAGACCTAATGAGGTTATTTCTATTGTTTCGAGTTTTTTGCTCTAATTGTAATTATATACTTAGTCATGGTGCTTCATTTGCATATCACATCTCAATCTCTGTCTGTCATTCATTGTTACATCACTTGTTATCATTATTTGGGCTGAGTGGTATGAGATTGTGAGCCCTTGAGACTTGAGAGATTGATGATTGAGGTGGGCCTGAGAGCTATGTTGTGAGTGCTATTATGGATCGGGCTGCACGCCGTAGCATGCCATATTGTCTTTATTACTACTATTATTGTGGATCGGGCTGCGCGCCGCAACAAGCCTTATTGGCTTATTTATTATTATGGATCAGGCTGCATGTTGCACTACGCCTTATAGGCTTTTGATTAGCGCTTGGGCAGGATCCGCCCCTCCGAAGTCTGGCACACCAGCAGTGAGCGCAGGCACAGTGATATATATACATGTGCTTTGGTGAGAGGCTTATGATCCGGGCACCAGCACAGTGCTGAGAGATTCTCTGCGTGTGATGAAGTAGGCATTTGAGACTGACATGTTGAGTATGTGTGAGGGTGAGATTACATGGGAATATCATCGTGAAATCATTCATTTGACATGCATACTTGGTATGTAGGCACAGAGATGTATTTTTGGCATGTTATATATACATATGACATATAGGCATAGAGATGTATATTTCTCATGCTAGACGGTATATGATAATTGATGGCTTGACATGCATATTGACATGTAGGAATAGAGGTGTACTTTCCTCATGTTATATGGTAATGAAATATTTTGTCTGATGTTGAAAGTTTGGGAAAAATCACAGTTTTCTGATATACTCATATTTTGGTGATTCCTGTGAAAGATTTGGACTTTACTATTATACCTTGAAAGCATGTCTACTTTTCCGTAACCGCGAACAAGCTGAGCATAATTTCTTTTGAGTTATTACTTTTACTGCCTTCATTATATTATTACGAATTGTTATTGGCTATTGGTATTGGACTTTGACCGGTTTCCGAGATCATCACTTCTTTCAACCTGAGGTTAGGCTTGTTACTTATTGATTATATGAGGTTACACTCATACTACACTTCTGCACCTTGCATGCAAATCTTGGAGTTGATGTTGTTGCGAATGGCGGGAGCTGGCATTGAAGATATACCTGCGTTCTAGTTAACGCTACCACTTGTTCTTGGTAGTTCTAGATTTGAGATTCTATTTGTGTGCATCTCAAACAGATGTTGTATCATTTTCCTATCAATTTTGTAACTTCACGTCTTAGAAACTCATGACTTGTACTATCAGTTCTTAGGTTATTGTATAAAAATTCAGTTATTTCATCATTTATTTTATGTTAATCTCATTTGGATTGTGTTTATGGATAATCGGCTTACCTAGTGGGTTGGCTTAGGTGCCATCACGACTAGTTGAATTTTGAGTCGTGACAAGTTGGTATCAGAGCTCTAGGTTCATAGGTTCTACAAGTCATGAGCAAATGTCAATTAGAGTCTTGTAGATCGGTATGATGACATCAATACCTATCTTGGAGAGGCTACAGGGCATCTAGCATAAATTTCCCATCTTTCCTTCCTTATCATACGGCCTTGGTTCAGCTTGATGCGTATCTCTTTGAATTCCTTCCACTCACTCGTATGTTGTGTGAGTGCTCGGTATCAGTTGTGCATCGATGGCTTGTGATTCCATGGTGAGTGTAACAACCCGACTGGTCCTTTTGAGTATTACAGCCCCGTTCCCCCATTTACTGCTCATTCTATATTCAGTTATATTTATGTGACTTGTCGAGAAGGTTTCAGGATGAAATGGAACACTTAGTTCCAATATTTAAAGATTAAGTGAAATAAGTGACCAGCTAATGAAATATGTCTAAAGGTCCCCGAAATGGAATTTTGATGGTTCCAATAGCTCCGTGTGGTGATTTTGGACTTAGGAGTATGTCCGGATATTTATTCTGAGGTTCGTAGTCGAATTTGGCTTGAAATGGCGAAAATAGGAAATTGAAAGTTTGACCGAGAGTTGACTTTATTGATTTCGGGCTCGGAATCCAATTCTTAAAATTGGAATAGGTCTGTTATGTCATTTATGACTTTTACGCAAAATTTGATATAAATCGAACTTGATTTGATAGATTTCGGCATCGAATGTAGAAGTTGGAATTTCTTAGTTTTCATTAGGCTTGAATTGGAGTGTGATTCACGTTTTTAGTGTTGTTTGATGTGATTTGGGGCATCGACTGAGTTTGTGTCATGTTTAAGGACTTGTTGGTATATTCAGTTGAGGTCCCGAGGGCCTCGGGTGGATTCCGGATGGTTAACGGATCAAAATTTGGATTTAAGGAAAATCTGGAAAATTTCCAGGTCTGGTACAATCGCACCTGCGGATTTTTGACCGACGGTGCGAGCTCGCAAAAGCGAGTTTTCCATCGTAGATGTGGCCAGGCGTGGGCTTGGGCAATGATCGCAGAAGTGGGCAGGTAGACCCCATAAGTGGGTCGCACCTGCGAGGGTTCGATCGCAGAAGCGCAAGGGCGCTTGGTGAGGCAGCTTCGCAGAAGCGCCAATATCGCCGCAGAAGTGGTCTTGTAGTCCGCAGAAGCAGGGAAGCCGCAAAAGCAACGTGAAGTCTCGCATCTGCAAGACCGCAGATGCCACCAAGTGTACCGTAGAAGCGAAACCCCTGGACAGAATAAAAATCGAAGGGTTGCGGGATTTTGGCATTTTTGGACGAAAATAACATGGTTTGGGGAGATTTTTGAGCGAGAATTCATGGGAAATATTAAGACAAGTCACTTGTGATCATTTTTAGTCAATAATATTGAATTATCATTGAGCATTTTGACAAGATTACGTGTTTTTGAGATGAAATTCGAGGATTTGGGCCTAGGGATTTGAAAATAAGATTTGAGGATATGGAGGTCTAGTTGATGTCAGAATTTGGTAAAATTTGTATGGTTGGACTCGTGGTTGAATGGATGTTCATATTTTGGAACTTTTGTCGAGTTCTGAGACGTGGGCCCCACTGTCGATTTTTTAGATGAATTTTGGATTTTAATTGGAAATGTTAGTATTTTCATATCAAATTGATTCCTAAAATTCGTGTTGACTGTATCGAATTATTTGTGATTAGATTCGAGACATTCATAGGCCAATTCACGAGGAAAAGGCTTATTGGAATAAAGAATTGCATGTTTTGAGGTAAGTAACATTTCTAAACTTGGTTCTGAGGGTATGAATCCTCGAATTACGTGTTATATGATCCGTATAGAGGTGAACCACATGCTAGGTGATGGACCTGGGGGCGTGCATCATGGAAATTATGACTTAATTGATTCCGTAGAGTTGCATAGTCAAATAATCATGTCATTTTCACATATCCTCTATGTATTAGAAGAATTGAGCTGAGACTCAGGTTGGAAATCATGCTTAGGCTATGTGCCGATATTTAGAGACCCACAGAGGTCATATTGCTGGTGAATTAATCATTTTAAAAATGTAATTTCACATTCCGTCATGTTTATCCATTTGTGAGGATATTTATGAGATCGAGTTGCACGCCGCAGCAGGCCATACTGGCTTTATATATATTACTTATGTGGGTTGGGGATGCATGCCACATTAGTCCTTATAGGCTTTATTATTATAGGATCGGACTGCACGCCGTAGTAGGCCATATTGGCTTTATATAGCGCTTGTCGCGCCCCCCTTTTTTCCCTCCGCGGAGAGAGATCCGGGTTTCAACATTCATGGGGTGTGATAACTCATTTCCTTTTGGGAATTGGATATTTGAAGAGTCGCCACCTAACGAGTTATGGTGCATTAGGGCACCTAGAGAGATTAACTCTTGGATTGGTTTGCATTACCAGAGACTTAGGATAAGGGCTCGAAATAACCTCGAGGGGAAGGTGTTAGGCACCCCTCTTGGTCCACAACTGTGGGTCCCGGCCGAACTTATATTTACGAATTAGTCCAAATAAATACTTGAAACAAATAATTACGAATAAGGCATGTTTGTACAACTCAAATAATAAGACATAGGTTTTGGACAAGTTGTATTATAAAACAAAAAGGAATTTTGAAAAGGAGGAGTCCTAGGTTGATTAGCCTATAGGATCACCCCACACAATGTCTGGTAAACACTCCTCAACGAGGGGCTACACGTGACATTAGCGCGTAGTCATCATATCTCATATCTACCCGTCCTATCCTCTTAGTGTCATTCAAAGCGAGTGTTGGTCAACGATTTCTATTGCATATTGTTACCCGTCCCTTCTTAATGGTCCTGGAGGGATTTAGGACCTTTACCTATAGGTGGTTCTAGACAGACCCCTAAGGTTTTAAAGGTGAAAATACTAAGGCGACAAGCAAGAACAATTAGGACTTTAGCACATAAGATAAAAGGCAGCAATTAGAGGCTCAGGTTTACTTCCTCAAACAATACACATAGGCAGCACGACTCAAGCATAAATAAGGGCCTTTTGTTAAGCAGTATCCTAAGGCATGATGTCTAAGTGAAATATACAGAAGACAGGCAGTTTATTTTGTAAACTCAGAAGTAATGACCCTAGCATGTTGCATACTGAATTTTTTTTTTAAAACCTGTTAAACTAGAACAACATTAAGTCACAAAAACAGTTTCAGGGTTGCAAGATTTGAAAACGTCCTATAGGCTTTCCTATACGCGGAATACTGATGACTACATTTTATATAGTAAAACAAGGCGGGTCTTTAAAACAGACTCTTTTGATCCCTATAGGCATGCTCTCTAATGATAGATTGAGGCAGTTTTGAAAGAACTTGTTTTAGGGAAAATAAACCATTAATTAACTAGTTTCGAAGTGAGCTAATCGTTAATCGAATTGATTTATTTAAACTAAACTAGTTGAGATCTGTAGGCAGAATTTTTGGTGGCGTTCCTTATAGGCATGGTATCTAGTTTTAATACTGATTTCAGAAACTTTGCAGTAATGATAACAAATAAAAAACATGTAAACACTTGTTATAACGGAAGCTGGATTGGGATAATATCCAATAGGCATGGCATCTACTTATTAAATTGATTTTAAGACCTACAAACATGATTTCTATTATGGAATCACTTGAGACTTATAGGCATGATTTTTAACATGGTAAAGCAAGCATAGAAAAAAATGTGAAGTCCTATAGGCATGGCTTCTGGCATGGTAAGGCAAACATATCGAAATATAAAGTCCTATAGGCATGATCTCTACCCGTACTACCCCACAGACATGTAACTACCCCCACCCCTTTTCACTAGTTGTCCCAATATTCATTTACAAATTATTATAGGCCATATGAATGAATTACATAAGTAGATAAGAAAATAAGAAGTTATTCTATAGGGAGCCTACAGATAAGCCCAGATTTCCAAAGCCTCCAATAGCCTCAAATGCCCAAATTCCATAGACAATGTCATGGTCTAGGTGCATCAAAGTTCCCTAAGGATCTCAAGGATCCCGGGCAGTGCTTACACCTAGACTTGGTAACCAAATTGAATAAGTGCAGTGTGGAAGGGCCAGCCTCAGTATGCCAGAGTTCAGAGGGTTCTCAAGAGGATCCCAAGGCAGTACACATACTGGAGGGGGCAGAACCTATTGACTTAGGAGTAGAGTGAGAGTGCTTGAGACAATTTGAAAGGTCTTAGTAGGAAAACAGTATTAAAAGGAGGTTTGTTTGAAATAATTTGTGGAGTAAAAGAGGGAGTCATGCAGTAAAACAACTTTGAAAAGAGAGAGTTACATGATTAGACAACAGCAAATCAAACATGGAGCCCAAAAACACATCAGTAATACTCATAGGACCAAAACAGGAGGAAAGAACCTACATATGGGGGTGATGGGGATTGGGGATACATAGAGCACATGACTTTAAACACATAACAGGCAAAGGTCTTAGGAATTGGTACAAACATGCTCAGACACAACTGATCAGCCATAGTCACAGAACCAGCAATGCTTAAGGGGGTTAAGTATAGGATCCACATGATTTAAGATCAATCTCAGAACCATACAAGTTCAGGAGTGCAGACTATTTCACAAGGAGACTCATACCAGGAACTAGATAGAGCAAAATCACATGGAGACAAACTACATAGAGGGGGGTAACATGTTCATACCGATCCTGAGGAAGGGGAGTACATAACATGCAAATCATGTAATCATATTAACAGTAAAGAAGACAGTAAACAAAAGTGAAGGAGCAGGAGAGCACAATAGTTAGCCTTGGCTTGCAGCCAGCTAACTCAGAATAATAGCAAGTAGCATAAAAGAGAGAGCGGAAAGTTTAAGTGTGAGAGAGAGCTTTTTGAACCAAAATGTTCGTATGTCTGTGTTAATGAGATAGTGTGTATATATATTAATTCAAAATTAGATAAAAATAAGGTAAGAATCATAGTAGCATAATAATTATGGAACTCAGAATCAATTAGAGCAAAGTCAGGACAAGTACTCCCTTAAGTTAAAGGAATTAATCGTAATAACAAGTAACAGATAAGGAAAGAAATCAGTGTATGACTAATAAGGAAAGATTCAAATTCAGTAAGTATAGGGTAAACAATTAGGGCTAAGTTCAGAACACTCCAATTAAGGAAATAGTCAGTAAGAATAAAGTACCACAGCAGACAAGGTAGGTGAATCAATTAATTCGAATAGAAGAGGTAGAAATTGAGGGTTTAAAGGGAGGTCTTTCAATCAATCCATAAAAATAGGGAATCTAGAATCAATCAAAGAGGAAGTCACGATTCAGTATTCAGCAAATAAATAGAGAAGATAAGAATAACCAAACATAGCAAACATGCGGGTTAAACAGTATCACTAGAAAGAGGCAAGTCTGAACAGTCAAGATGATCATAAGCGCAAAGAGGTGATATAAGTTACGCATAAGAAACTCAGTACAAACACATTCGAAGCGAGATAGTCATAGAAACTCAAATAAGAATAGGCTAGTCACAAAATCAAACGAAGAAACCTAGAAATTAGGGTTTTCAACATAGGCAAGTTGAAGAGGTAGTAAACTCACAGAATCAGTCGAAGTATGCGAGAAAATAGAAGTTTAAACATAAAAATCAGTTTAAATAAAGTTTTAGAAGAAGTTCCGAAAGCCCTAATTTTAGAAGAAGGTGAAAACACTTTGGAATCGATGATTCTTGTAAAGAGTTTCAAGGATAGTGTAAAACATCAAAGAAACAAACTCAAATCGTTTTAAAATCGTACAGATCTAGGAGATGTAGGCAGAAATTAGGGTTTCAGAAGAAACCCAAGTAGAGATGAAAGAACCTGTCTAGAATCCCAAGGATCGTAACAAGTACAGTGTGATTTTGCTCGAAATCACATTGATGTAGCCAAGAACAGCCAAATGACAAACCCTAGATGCAAGTCGGTGTGGCCCAGGGCCCTTGAAGGCCTTAGAGAAGGCAAGCATAGCATTAGAGGAGCCATTGGAGGCTTAGGAGTTGATGGGAGATCACCGGAGAAGATCGGAGAAAAGGAGGTCGGCGTTTGAAGGAGCTAGGGTTAGGTTGAGTGGTTGAGAGAGGAGAGGAGATGAGAGAATACAGAGGCGGTGGTCTCTGAATAATGGGCTAGGGTTAGGGGTCGTTTGGAATTAAAAATGGTAAGGGCTAATACGGGCCGTTGATCTCTTAGATCAACGGGTAGGATTTAATTGATGCTGGGTCGGGTAGGCGGGTTCAGGGTTTGGATCGGGTGTTTTTAATACGAATTTGGGCTGGGGTTGGGTTTAAATTAAGGCTGAAATTGAAATGCAAATCTGGCTACACTTTAAAAAGCCAATTTTCCCTCATATAATTTATAATAAATAATAATTAATTTTTGGAAAATAATTTTGTGTACTAAAATGATTTAAAATAAATATTTACTATTTAAAAAATATAGGAGATCAATTTTACGTATATAAACGTAATTATACATTAATAAGGCTAATATTGTAATTATATGCAATTTAGCTTTAAAATACAAAGTACAATTATAAAAAATGCACAAAAAAGTATTTTAACCATATTTTGGCATAAATATGGAATTTAAATGACTAAATCACCCTAACAATTATTTGAGGGTAATTATTGGGGGATTTTATGAGTAAAAGAGAAGGAAATAAATCAATTTAAAATCTTTAAAATTATGGAAAAAATTATAAAAACCCTATGCATGCTTATATATGAATATATATGCTATTTTGAAGGCATTTATGCATATAAAAAATATAGGGAAAAATTGGGTATCAATAACTGCCCCTCTTTATCCGGGAATGATGAAAGAATTTTCGGGTAAAGAAATGATGGCCAATTTTGACTGGATGGAATGTTTTAAAAGATAGAGGCCGGACTCTGGTCTTCGAGCTGCCTACATATCCCTGGTTTTACAGGAATCAGGCCACGTAGTTCTGGATTCATTGGCAGAATATACCGATGAAGTCATTACAAGAACGGACATGAGATTTTAGAGTGGATGCAAGAGTGGTTATGGTGAACGGTCCAAGTTTGAGATAGTTGAAGGAACTGGAGCGAGATCGCTCCTGCTAGGATAGTGGTTGCTTACTGGTTACCTGCAGATAAAAGGTGCTACATACATGTATTTGCAAAAAATTTAACATGATGCAAATTCCCTTTTGGACCATGAAGGTTGTCTTCGGACGGTTGAAGATGACGTCCTTAGACCATGACGTCCTGGGCCATGAATTGTTCGGTGAGGGATTCGCAGGCCATGAAATGATGTTCTCGGGCCATGAAGATGGTGCCTCCAAACCATGATGCCTTTGAATAATGATATGCAAGTTTGAGAGATCCTCAAGCCATGGCATGGTGTCTTCCGGCTATGAGGATGATGCCTTTAGACTATGACGCCTTCGGATAGGTTGGAGATACCCCAGCCCATGATATGCAATAGTCGTGATGTTATCAAGACAATGCTTAGTCTTGTGAAATGGACGGTAGAGCTTAGCCCGATTGGAAAGCGAATAAAGAGTGCTTAGAAATAAAGCAATATTCGTGCAAAGAGGGACATTGCTTAGTCCCATGCAAATAGGGAGGCAGGGCTTAGCCTCAATGNTTGCACGTAAGGAAAAATAAATAGAGTATATAAATAATTGAAAGATGGTTACAGGAAAAGGAAACAAAGAGGCAGGTCAGTTTCAGGAATAAAGAACCATAGGTGCTTAAAAGAAAACAGACAGTCAAATAAAATAAGGGAAAAGGGTACGGGATAAAGCATGCTTGGACTGATTCATAAGAACAAGTTTGTTATGGTAAGAGCCTAATAACATCCCCAACAGAGTCGTCATGCTATTGTACCCCCCTTTTTTTCCTCCGCGGAGAGAGATCCGGGTTTCGACATTCATGGGGTGTGATAACTCATTTCCTTTTGGGAACTGGGTATTTGAAGAGTCGCCACCTAACGAGTTATGGTGTGTTAGGGCACCTAGAGAGATTAACTCTTGGATTAGTTTGCATTACTAGAGACTTAGGGTAAGGGCTCGAAATAACCTCGAGGGGAAGGTATTAGGCACCCCTCTTGGTCCACAACTGTGGGTCCCGGCGGAACTTATATGTACAAATTAGTCCAAATAAATACTTGAAACAAATAATTACGAATAAGGCATATTTGTATAACTCAAATAATAAGACATAGGTTTTGGACAAGTTGTATTATAAAACAAAAAGGAATTTTGAAAAGGAGGAGTCCTAGGTTGATTAGCCTATAGGATCACCCCACACAATGTCCGGTAAACACTCCTCAATGAGGGGTACACGTGACATTAGCGCGTATTCATCATATCTCATATCTACCCTTCCCATCCCCTTAGTGGTCATTCAAAGCGAGTGTTGGTCAACGATTTCTATTGCGTGCTGTTACCCATCCCTTCTTAATGGTCTTGGAGGGATTTAGGACCTTTACCTATAGGTGGTTCTAGACAGGCCCTTAAGGTTTTAAAGGTGAAAATACTAAGGCGACAAGCAAGAACATTTAGGACTTTAGCACATAAGATAAAAGGGAGCAATTAGAGGCTCGGGTTTACCTCCTCAAACAATACACATAGGCAGCACGACTCAAGCACAAATAAGGGCCTTTTGTTAAGCAGTATCCTAAGGCATGATGTCTAAGTGAAATATACAAAAGACAGGTAGTTTATTTTGTAAATTCAGAAGTAATGACCCTAGCATGTTGCCTACTGAATTTTTTTTTAAAACCTGTCAAACCAGAACAACATTAAGTCACAGAAACAGTTTCAGGGTTGCAAGATTTGAAAACGTCCTATAGGCTTTCCTATACGCGGAATACTGATGACTACATTTTATATAGTGAAACAAGGCAGGTCTTTAAAACAGACTCTTTTGATCCCTATAGGCATGCTGTCTAATGATAGATTGAGGCAGTTTTTGAAAGAACTTGTTTTAGGGAAAATAGACCATTAATTAACTAGTTTCGAAGTGAGATAATCGTTAACGAATTGATTTATTTAAACTAAACTAGTTGAGATCTGTAGGCAGAATTTTTGGTGGCGTTCCTTATAGGCATGGTATCTAGTTTTAATACTGATTTCAGAAACTTTACAGTAATGATGACAAATAAAAAACATGTAAACACTTGTTATAACGGAAGCTGGATTGGGATTATATCCTATAGGCATGGCATCTACTTGTTAAATTGATTTTAAGACCTACAAACATGATTTCTATTATGGAATCACTTGAGACTTATAGGCATGATTTTTAACATGGTAAAGCAAGCATAGCAAAAAATGTAAAGTCCTATAGGCATGGCTTCTGGCATGGTAAGGCAATCATATCGAAATGTAAAGTCCTATAGGCACGATCTCTACCCGTACTACCCCACAGACATGTAACTACCCCCCCTCCCCTTTTCACTAGTTGCCCCAATATTCATTTACAAATTATTACAGACCATATGAATGAATTACATAAGTAGATAAGAAAATAAGAAGTTATTCTATAGGGAGCCTACAGATAGGCCCAGATTTCCAAAGCCTCTAATAGCCTCAAATGCCCAAATTCCATAGACAATGCCAAAGTCTAGGTGCATCAAAGTTCCCTAAGGATCTCAAAGATCCGGGGCAGTGCTTACACCTAGACATGGTAACCAAATTGAATAAGTGCAGTGTGGAAGGGACAGCCTCACTATGCCAGAGTTCAGAGGGTTCTCAAGAGGATCCCAAGGTTGTACACATACTAGAGGGGGCAGAACCTATTGACTTAGGAGTAGAGTGAGAGTGTTTGACACAATTTGAAAGGTCTTAGTAGGAAAACAGTATTAAAAGGAGGCTTGTTTGAAATAATTTTTGGAGTAAAAGAGGGAGTCATGCAGTAAAACAACTTTGAAAAGAGAGAGTTACATGATTAGACAACAGCAAATCAAACATGGAGCCCAAAAACACATCAGTAATACTCACAGTACCAAAACAGGAGGAAAGAACCTACATACAGGGGTGATAGGGATTGGGGATACATAGAGCACATGATTTTAAACACATAACAGGCAAAGGTCTTAGGAATTGGTACAAACATGCTCAGACACAACTGATCAGCCATAGTCACAGAACCAGCAATGCTTAAGGGGGTTCAGTATAGGATCCACATGATATAAGATCAATCTCAGAACCATACAAGTTCAGGAGTGCAGACTATTTCACAAGGACACTCATACCAAGAACTAGATAGAGCAAAATCACATGGAGACAGACTACATAGGGGGGGTAACATGTTCATACTGATCCTGAGGAAGGGGAGTACATAACATGCAAATCATGTAATCTTATTAATAGTAAAGAAGACATTGAACAAAAGTGAAGGAGCAGGAGAGCACAATAGTTAGCCTTGGCTTGCAGCCGGCTAACTCAGAATAATAGCAAGTAGCATAAAAGAGATAGCGGAAAGTTTAAGTGTGAGAGAGAGCTTTTTGAACCAAAATGTTCGTGTGTCTGTGTTAATGAGATAGTGTGTATATATAGTAGTTCGAAATTAGATAAAAATAAGGTAAGAATCATAGTAGCATAATAATTATGGAACTCAGAATCAATTAGAGCAAAGTCAGGACAAGTACTCCCTTAAGTTAAGGGAATTAATTCAAACGATAATAACAAGTAACAGATAAGGAAAGAAATCAGTGTATGACTAATATGGAAAGATTCAAATTCAGTAAGTATAGGGTAAACAATTAGGGCTAAGTTCAGAACACTCTAATTAAGGAAATAGTCAGTAAGAATAAAGTACCACAGCAGACAAGGTAGGTGAATCAGTTAATTCGAATAGAAGAGGTAGAAATTGAGGGTTTAAAGAAAGGTCTTTCAATCAAACCATAAAAATAGGGAATCCGGAATCAATCAAAGAGGAAGTCACGTTCAGTATTCAGCATATAAATAGAGAAGATAAGAATAACCAGACATAGCAAACATGCGGGTTAAACAGTATCACTAGAAAGAGGCAAGTCTGAATAGTCAAGATGATCATAAGCACATAGAGGTGATATAAGTTAGGCATAAGAAACTCAGTAGAAACACATTCGAAGCGAGATAGTCATAGAAACTCAAATAAGAACAGGCTAGTCATAAAATCAAACGAAGAAACCTAGAAATTATGGTTTTCGACATAGGCAAGTTGAAGAGGTAGTAAACTCACAGAATTAGTCGAAGTATGCGAGAAAATAGAAGTTTAAACATAAAAATCAGTTTAAATAAAGTTTTAGAAGAAGTTTCAAAAACCCTAATTTTAGAAGAAGGTGAAAACACTTTGGAATTGATGATTCTTGTAAAGAGTTCCAAGGATAGTGTAAAACATCAAAGAAACAGACTCAAATCATTTTAAAATTGTACAGATCTAGGAGATGTAGGCAGAAATAAGGTTTTCAGAAGAAAACCAAGTAGAGATGAAAGAACCTCTCTAAAATCCCAAGGATCGTAACAAGTACAGTGTGATTTTACTCGAAATCACACTAAAGTAGCCAAGAACAGCCAAATGACAAACCCTAGATGCAAGTCGGCGTGGCCCAGGGACCTTGAAAGCCTTAGAGAAGGCAAGCATTGCATTAGAGGAGCCATTGGAGGCTTAGGAGTTGATGGGAGATCACCGGAGAAGTTCGGAGAAAAGTAGGTCGGTGGTTGAAGGAGCTAGGGTTGGGTTGAGTGGTTGAGAGAGGAGAGGAGATGAGAGAATACAGAGGCGACGGTCTCTGGGCTAGGGTTAGGGGCCGTTTGGAATTAAAAATAGTAAGGGCTAATACGGGTCGTTGCTCTCTTAGATCAACGGCCAGGATTTAATTGATGTTGGGTCGGGTAGGCGGGTTCAGGGTTTGGGTCGGGTGTTTTTAATACGAAATTGGGTTGGGGTTGGGTTTAAATTAAGGCTGAAATTGAAATGCAAATCTGGCTACATTTTAAATAGCCAATTTTCCCCCATATAATTTATAATAAATAGTAAATAATTTTTGGAAAATAATTTTGTGTACTAAAATGATTTAAAATGGATATTTAATACTTTAAAAATATAGGAGATCAATTTTACGTATACAAATGTAATTATACATTAATAAGGCTAATATTGCAATTATATGCAATTTAGTTTTAAAAATACAAAATGCAATAATAAAAAATGCACAAAAAATATTTTAACCATATTTTGGCGTAAATATGGAATTAAATGACTAAATCACCCAACATAGTTTGAGGGTAAGTATTGGGGGATTTTATAGAGTAAAAATGGAAAGGAAATAAATACATTTAAAATCTTTAAAATTATGGGAAAAATTATAAAAAAAACCTATGCATGCTTATATATGCATATATATGATATTTTGAAGGTATTTATGCATATATATAAAAATATAGGGAAAAATTGGGTATCAACAGCGCCTGGACTGAAGGAGCCCCTCCGGAGTCTGAATCCCCCCCCCCCCCCACCCCATAGTGAGAGCAGTTGATATTTATATTCGGGGTGGATCTTCCTAGGGCATAGAATTGCCTTATTTATTTATATTTGGGCTGGATTGGCCTTACACAGTACTGAGTGACTGACTGTTAGTGATATATATTTGGAGATGGATCTTCCCTGGGTGGATTGGCCATATACAGTACTGAGTGATTGAGTATTCTAAGAGTGAGTACACGAGGTTTCCATTGTGGTACATCACATGCATCATGTATTTTGGCATGTTGATATAGAGATGTCATATTCCTCATATCATGCAGAACTAATCTATCTTACTTGTATTAAGTTAACTATGAACTTGAAAACATGCCTACTTTTCTATATTGTTATTTCTATATTGGACTGTACCTGTTGAGCTCGTCATTACTTTCAACCCAAAGGTTAGTCTTGTTACTTATTGAGTACATGGGGTCGGTTGTGCTCATACTACAGTTTGCACTTTGTGTGCAGATCCACGTACTTTCGGATACAGCGGCTGCTAGATTCGGAGATTTATCTTTTGGAGACTATCGAGGTAGCTGCTTGGCGTCCACAGACCTTGACTCTCTTTCCTTTCAGTTATTTGTATTGTTCTATATTTTCAGACAGTGTTATCCATCAGACTATGTTATCATTTAGATGCTCATGTACTTAGTAACACTGGGTTTTGGGAGTGTGTTGTATAAAGACAGTATTTTGTATCAGAAATTGTGGGATTTTACTCTTAATCTTATTTATTACGGTTTCAAACTTAAAAGAATTTGTGATTTATTGAGGTTGTTGGCTTGCCTAGTATTGATATACGCGCCATCACGACAGGTGAGATTTTGGGTCGTGACAAGTTGGTATCAGGGCATAGGTTATATAGTTCTCACGAGTCATGAACAGGTTTAGTAGAGTCTTGCGGATCAGTAGGAGAAATCTGTACTTTGCTTTGAGAGTCTGCCGAATCCTTAGGAAAAATTCGCCTTCTTTTATTCTTGTCGTGCGAATGTGTTGATTCCGAGAACTAAAATTACGTTATTCTATTCTCTACAGATTGTGAGGACACATACTACTATATCAAACGGCCAGCCACCAGTACCACCAGTAAGGGCCACGAGAGGTTGGGGACGTGGTAGAGGTCAAGGTGCAGCTAGTACAGCAACTAGAGCAGCACCTGTTGACCCACCAATTGCTCCAGCTCAGGAGTAGGTTCCGGATATAGTTGAGCCGGTGGGACCAGCTCAGGCTCCAGCTATGCTTATTGTGATTCCAGGCCTTCAAGAGGCTTTGTTCCAGATATTGGATGTTTGCAATGGCCTTGCTCAGGTGGTTTCGGCTTAGGCCGCACCTGCCACTTCTCAGGCCGGGGAAGGTACTCATACCCTAGTCGCCCGTACTCTAAAGCATGTAGTGCAGGGACTCCAAATACTGGGGGTACTACCAGTCCAGCCGGTTGCAGCTGCTCAGGCCCAGGTAGGTCCTAATATGAATGACGTGAAGCAGAAGAGACTAGAGAGATTTGGGAGACTCCATCCTCCATCATTTAGTAGAGCTGAGTCAGAGGATGCTCAGGACTTCTTGGATATATGCGATCGGATTCTTTGTACAATGGGTATTGTGGAGACTAGTGGGGTCTCATTTACTACCTTTCAGCTGACCGAGGCAGCCTTCAAATGGTGGGAGGCTTATGAGAGGAGCAGACCAGTTGGTGCAGCACCACTTTCATGGCATGAGTTCTCCATTCTCTTTTTGGAGAAGTTTGTGCCACAGACCTGCAGAGAGGAGCTGCACAGGCAGTTCGAACAGCTCCGTCTAGAGGACATGTCTGTTACCCAGTATGAGATGAGGCTTTCATCATGCAATTTGGTTGGTTCCCACTGAGAGGGAGTAGATTAGGAGGTTCATTAATGGCCTCAACCAGCAGTTTCATTTTGTTATGACTCTAGGGAATGTAGCAGGTGCAAAGTTCGATGAGGTGGTTGATAGTGCTCAACGGCTAGAAATGGCCTGTACTCAATAGCGTGAGGAGAGGGAGGCCAAAAGGTCTCGTGGTTCGGGTAATTCCAATGGTGTTACTTTAGGGGGCAGTCCTATCACAGCAGAGGTCGTCCTTATAGGCCCGCTTAGATGGCTCGTTCAGCTCATTGTGGCGCATCATCTAGCCATGGTTAATACAGTGCTCGACCGATCCAGTCGTCTCTTAGTGCACTTCCAGCTTAGATTTTATCTCGTGCACCATCAGTTCAGGGTTTATTTGTACCAGGTTCTTCTGGTAGTTATTCTAGATCTCGGGGTCAACCTCAGCATTCGCTGCCATTTTTCAAGAGGGATTTTATGAGTGTGGAGAGTTGGGTCATGTGAGAAAGTATTTTCCCCACCTTTCGTGAGGTCCAATTCAGTTGGGGAGTCAGGATGCGACTCCTGCACCAGTCATTTCACCACCCACCCAGCCAGTAGAGGGTAGGGCATAGGTAGTTAGAGGCCACCCTAGAGGGGGAGGCAGATCAGGTAGCGATCAGGCTAGATTCTATACTATTCCTGCCAGGCCAGATGTCGTTGCCTCGGACACGGTAATCACAGGTATTGTCTCGGTATGCCACCAGGATGTATCTATATTATTTGACCCTAATTCTACATATTCGTATGTCTCGTCATATTTTGTTCGTTATCTAGATATGCCCTGTGAGTCCTTAGTTTCACATGTTCATGTGTCTACACCGATGGGTGATACTATTATTGTGGACTGCGTATATCGGTCGTGTGTAGTGACTATTGGGGGATTGCAGGCTAGAGTTGATCTTTTATTGCTCAGTATAGTCGATTTTTATGTGATCTTGGATATGGATTGGTTGTCTCCATTGTCATGCTATTCTAGATTGTCACGCTAAGACCGTGACGTTGGCGATGCCGGGGTTACCAAGGATCGAATGGAGAGGTTCTCTACTCATGTCCCGAATAAGGTAATTTCATATTTGAAGGCCCAACGAATGGTTAGGAAGGGGCGTTTATCATATTTGGCTTTTGTAAGATATGTTGATGCTGACACTCCTACTATTGACTCTGTTCCGATTGTGCAAGACTTTTTGGATGTGTTTCCTACATATTTGCCGGGTATGCCGCCCGATAGGGATATTGATTTGGTGACGGGCACTCTGCCCATTTCTATTATTCTGTATCGTATCGCACCAGCTGAATTGAAAGAATTAAAGGAGCAACTTTAGGAACTTCTTGATAAGGGGTTTATTAGGCCTAGTGTGTCACCTTGGGATGCACTGGTTCTGTTTGTGAAAAAGAAAGATGACACTATGCGAATGTGCATCAAGTACAGGCGGTTGAACAAAGTTACAATCAAGAACAAGTATAATTTTCCATGTATTGATGATATATTTGATCAGCTTGAGGGAGCGAGGATGTTCTCCAAAATTGATTTGAGGTCTGGGTATTACCATTTGAAAATTCAGGATTTGGATATTTTAAAGACAGCAATCAGGACCCTTTATGGTCACTATGAATTTCTCGTGATGTCTTTTGGGCGACCAACGACCCAGCAACATTTATGCACCTAATGAACAGTGTGTTCCAACTGTATCTTGATTCGTTTGTCATAGTATTTATTGATGATATCCTGGTATACTCACGTAACCAAGATGAGCATTCTCTAAGTGTGAGTTCTGGCTTAGTTCAGTAGCATTCTTGGGACACGTGGTGTCTAGCGAGGGAATTTGTGTGGATCCGAAGAAGATTGAGGTAGTTCAGAGTTGGCCCAGGCCATCTTCAGCTACTGAGATTCAGAGTATTCTCGGCTTGGCCGGATACCATCGTCTCTTTGTGGAGGGTTTCTCATCTATTGCAGTGCCTGTGACTAAATAGACCTAGAAGGGTCCTCCATTCAGGTGGTCGGATGAACGTGAAGAGAGCTTTCAGAAGCTCAAGACTATTTTGACCACAGCTCCAGTTCTAGTTTGGCCTTCAGCGTCGGGTTCTTATACTATATTGTGATGCTTCTCAAATTAGTATTGGGTGTGTCTTAATGTAGGAGGGTAGAGTGATTGCTTATGCTTCGCGATAGTTGAAGCCACATAAAAAGAACTACCATGTTCATGATTTAGAGTTCGCAACTATTGGTCATTCATTTAAAATTTGGAGGCACTATCTCTACGGTGTGTTTTGTGAAGCATTTACAGATCATCAGAGTGTTCAGCACTTATTCAAATAAAGGATCTAAAATTGAGACAGCGCAGATGGTTGGAGTTACTAAAGGACTATGATATTACTATTTTATATCATCCCGAGAAAGCCAATGTGGTGGTCGATGTCTTGAGTAGAAAGGCAGCGAGTATGGGACCCCTTACATGTATTCTTGTTGGTGAGAGGTCGCTTGCTTCATATGTTCAGGCCTTAGCCAACCAGTTTGTGAGATTAGATATTTTGGAGCCCAGTCGGGTTCTAGCTTGTGTGGTTTCTCGGTCTTCCTTATATGACCGCATCTGAGAGCGTCAGTATGATGACCCCCATTTGCTTGTCCTTGAGGACACAGTTCAGCACGGTGATGCCAAAGATGTTACTATTAGAGATGATGGGGTGTTGAGGATGTAGGGTCGGATCTGTGTACCAAATGTAGATGGACCGCGTAAGTTGATTCTTAGGGAGGCCCACAATTCGCAGTATTCTATTCATCCGGGTGTCGCGAAGATGTATCAGGATTTGAGGCAACATTATTGTTGGATAAAGATGAAGAAAGATATAGTAGGATTTGTAGCTCGGTGTTTAAATTGTCAGTAGGTGAAGTACGAGCATCAGAGACCAAGCGGATTACTTCAAATACTTGAAATTCCTGAGTGGAAGTGGGAGTGGATCACCGTGGACTTCGTAGTTGGGCTCCAACGGACTTCGAGGAAGTTTGATGTTATTTGGGTGATTGTGGATAGGTTGACCAAGTCCTTTGCATTTTATTCAGTTGGTACTACTTATTCTTCGGAGCGGTTAGTGGAGATCTATATTCGCGAGATTGTTCACCTTCACGGTGTGCCAGTGTCCATCATTTCCGATTGTGGCACGCAAATCACATCACTAGTTTTAAGAGCAGTACAATAAGAGTTAGGCACACAGGTTCAGTTGAGTACAACATTTCACCCTCAGACGGACGGATAGTCCAAGCGCACTATTCAGATATTGGAAAGATATGTTACGCGCTTGTGTCATAGATTTCAGGGTTCTTGGGATCAGTTTCTACCACTAGCAGAGTTTGCCTATAACAACAGCTACCAAGCGAGCATTCAGATGGCTCTGTATAAGGCTTTGTATGGGAGATGGTGTTGGTCTCTGGTAGGTTGGTTTGAGCCGGCTGAGGCTAAGCTATTGGGTCTGACTTAGTTCGGGATGCTTTGGAAAAAGTTAAATTGATTCAGGATCGAATTCACACGGCGCAATCTAGACAGAAGAGTTATGCCGACAGAAAGGTTCGTGATGTTTCTTACATGGTACGAGAGAAGGAAACTACTCAGAATTTCACCTATGAAGGGTGTTATGAGGTTCGGGAAGAAGGGCAAGTTGAGCCCTCGGTATATTGGGCCTTTTGAAATACTTAAGAGGATTGGAGAGGTGGCTTATGAACTTGCATTACCGCCTAGTCTATCAGGTGTCCATTCAGTGTTTCATGTATCCATGCTCCGGAAGTATGTCGGAGATCCGTCTCATGTTTTGGATTTCAATACAGTTCAGTTGGATGGTAATTTGACTTATGTTGTGGAGCCGGTGGCCATTTTACACTGGCAGGTTCGAAAGTTGGGATTAAAGAACATAGCTTCAGTGAAAGTGCAGTGGAGAGGTCAGCGAGTCGAAGAAGTTACCTAGGAGACTGAGCGGGAGATGCGGAGAAGATATCCACACCTATTTGAGACTCCAGGTATAGTTCTAAACCGGTTCGAGGACGAGCGTTTGTTTACGAGGGGGAGAATGTAATGACTCGGCCGGTCGTTTTGAGTATTATAGGCCCGTTTCCCATTTACTGCTCATTCTGTGTTCACTTATAATTATGTGACTTGTCGGGAAGGTTTTAGGATGAAATGCAACACTTAGTTCAGATACTTAAAGCTTAAGTGAAATAAGTGACCAGATAATGAAATATTTGTAAATGACCCCGGAATAGGATTTTGATGGTTCCAATAGTTGTGTATGTTGATTTTGGACTTAGGAGTATGTCCGGATATTTATTCTGAGGTTCGTAGTTGAATTTGGCTTGAAATGGCAAAAATACGGAATTGAAAGTTTGGAAGTTTTATCGGGATTTGACTTTATTTATAACGGGATCCAAATCCGATTCTGAAAGTTGGAATAGGTCCGTTATGTCATTTATGACTTGTGTGAAAAATTTGAGGTCAATCGGACTTGATTTGATAGGTTCCGGCATCGAATGTAGAAGTTGAATTTCTTAGTTTTCATTAGGCTTGAATTAGGGTGTGATTCATGTTCTTAGCGTTGTTTGATGTGATTTGGGGCATCAACTGAGTTCGTGTCATGTTTTAGGACTTGTTGGTATATTCGGTTGAGGTCCCGAGGGTCTCAGGTGGATTCCGGATGGTTAACGGATCAAAATTTGGACTTAAGAAAAATTTGGAAAATTTCTAGGTCCGGTGCAATCGCACCTGCGGATTTTTGACCGCAGGTGCGAGCTCACAGAAGCTTGTTTTCCATCGTAGATGGGCCAAGCATGGGCTTGGGGTAGTGATCGCAGAAGCAGGCAGGTGGACCGTAGAAGCGGGTCTCACCTGCGAGGGTTCGATCGCAGAAGCGCAAGGGCGCTTGGTGAGGCAGCTTCGCAGAAGCGTGATCGCAGAAGCAGTCTTGTTGTCCGCAGAAGCGGGGAAAGCCACAGAAGCGACGTGAAGTCTCGCATCTGGAGATCGCAGATGTGGCCAAGTGTACCATAGAAGCGAAACCCTTGGACAAAATAAAAATCTAAGGGTTGCGGGATTTTGGCATTTTTGGACGATAAAAACACGGGTTGAGGCGATTTTTGAGCGAGAATTCACCGGAAATCTTGAGGAAAGTCACTTGTGATCATTTTTAGTCAATAATATTGAATGACCAATGAGTATTTTGACTAGATTACGTGTTTTTTAGATGAAATTCGAGGATTTAGTCCTAGGGATTTGAAAATAAGATTTGAGGATTTGGAGGTCTAATTGATGTCGGAATTTGGTAAAATTTGTATGGTTGGACTCGTGGTTGAATGGGCATTCATATTTTGTAACTTTTGTCGGGTTCCAAGATGTGGGCCCTAATATCGATTTTTGAGATGAATTTTGGATGTTAATTGGAAAAGTTAGTATTTTCATATGGAATTGATTCCTAAAATTTGTGTTGATTGTATCGAATTATTTGTGATTAGATTCGAGGCATTCAGAGGCCAATTCGCGAGGAAAAGGCTTAGTGGAATAAAGAATTGCACGGTTTGAGGTAAGCAACATTCCCAAACTTGGTTCTGAGGGTATGAATCCCTAAATTACGTGTTATATGATTGGTATGGAAGTGACGCACATGCTTGGTGATGGGCGTTTGGGCGTGCACCATGGAAATTGTGACTTAATTGATTTCATAGAGTTGTATAGACAAATAATCATGTCATTTTTCACATATCCTCCATGTTTTAGAAGAATTGAGCTGAGACTCAGGTTAAAAATCATTCTTAGGCTATGTGCCGATATTTTGAGACCCACAGAGGTCATATTGTTGTTGAATTAATTGTTTTAAAAATGTAATTTCACATTCAGTCACATTTATCCATTTGTGAGGATATTTATGGGATCGAGCTGCACGTTGTAGCAAGCCAAACTAGCTTTATATATATTATTTATGTGGATCGGGGCTGCACGCCACAGTAGGCCTTATAGGCTTTATTGTTATGGGATCGGACTGCACGTCGCAGTAGGCCATATTGGCTTTATATAGTGTTGATACCCAATTTTTATCTAAGTATTTTTCTTGCAAATACTTTCAAAATAGCATATATAAGTATGCCCAAGTGTTATAGTATTTTTCCTAATCTTTACAGGATTTCTAAATCAATTTTTAAATCAATTTATTGCCCATTTTAGCAGTACAAAAACCAATAATTATTCCCAAAATTATCATTTTGGTGAATAACTTATTTTACTCTCATATTTATACCAAAATATAGCTAAGGTAATTTTTATACATTTTTTACAATTTATTTAGTATTTCAAAGGATAAATTGCACGTAATTGCAATTTTAGCCTATTTTAAGAATTAATAGCATTCTATAATTATGAAATTGGTTCCAATATTTTTAAATTAATATTTATATATTATTAACTGATCCAGTACTTTTAATTTGCTTTCAAAATCATTTTTACTATTTTTATAAAATAAAAGGGGGAAAACTGGCTATTTAAAATTTGGCCTCATTTCGTTTCAATTGCAGCCCCACTATCGATTATAGCCACATTGACCCCCCCTAATTGACCCAATTTTGAATCCCAACCGGACCAGCCCAATTCCATACCCTTAACCCGTTTTAATTACCCGACCCAAACCCCTTTTAATCCAGGCCGTTGATCAATCTGATCAACGGCCACGATCTCCCCTTACCATTTTAATTCACCCAAACCCCCAACCTTAACTCATTTCACTCTATCAGCCGCCCCTGAATTCCTTTCCTCTCTCAAACTCTCTCGAAGGTTCTTGAAACCCTAATCGTCTTCTACCATGCTCAACATCAATCTCACCTGAATCCATGGCCTCTCAGGCCATAGATGGCCTATACTCACCTCCCTTTGCTCTTGAACGCTTGGTGTTCGAAGTTTCGAGGTCTGACCTCGATGGTGTCCGTTCAGATCTTCTCCGATTCAAGGTTCCATGGCCTCTCTGGCTTTGCTCCGGCATATCTAGAGCATTATGAGCCTATGTCTGACTCATCCGACTTAGATCGGACCTTTTCCAAGCCTTTCTCGCTTTAGGGTTCCTCTGAAACCCTAGTTATTCGAGGTTTTCTCTGTTTGTTTTCTTAAATCGGTTCTATATCTGTGCTCTACTTGAGTTCTTAAACGTTTTCCCTAATTTTTTTCTTTCAAAAATTACTTCTCTTCGATTTAGGATTTCTGGAAAAACTCAAACTGTTCTCCGACTTTTCTTCTCCTTTGTGTATATTTGTCACGCATGTGCTTCTACTGCTTTCTTGTGTTTTTATACTATATATGTTCTTCTGTGTCTTGTCTTTCTACTGTGTTTATACACCATGCTTACATGTTCGTCCTACTGTGTTTTTCCTATATGTCTTGTTGATATATTTTTTTGGTATTTTGTGCTCTCCTACTGTATATATCTCCTACGGAGTTCTTAAGTTCTTTGTTTTCCCTTTTACTGGACCCTGTTTGAGTTCTCTTTAAAAATGTTTCTCTACTGTTTTCTTAAGTGTTATACTACCTATTTTCGCTTCTGAACTTGTTTAAGTCCCATGTTTTCTTAAAACATGTTCCTTCTACCCTCACTATGCTTCGAATCAGTTTCTTCACTTTGCTGTTTCAAACTTGCTATTGTATCTGTTTGTTTTCTCATAAGTCTCTGAAAGAACCTGTTTCAATTATTTGTCTCCTCGTCTCTGTATCTTATTCGAGTTGGAAACCCTAGGATTTGGGATTTTGGCGAGTTTTGATCTTCTGTTTGGACTAGGGTTCTATTTTGGAACCCTGGACTCTCTCACACTCACTCTGAGTCTATAAACTGAGCTTGAACATCTTTGTTTATGACTCTAAACTTTTTCTATGCTAGACTCTTCTATGGATTGGTATGACAGTTCTTCGTACTTGAGCATGGCTGTATGTTTTTATATGTGTGATGAATCATTTCTTCTAAAAAGGTTTTCAACTTTTGATTGATTCAGAATCCTCTTTTAGGTTTAATTGATTAGTACTGATTTTCCTTAAGTCGAGATTTTTCCCATCTTCCTGGCCTGGTTCATTCACATGAAATCTTCAATTGCTGATTTTACTGGCTGTTGATTGATTGCCTTTCCTTATTTTGCACAAACCGTGTGCTATCAAAACTTTTTCCTTAAATAAATCTCTATGTATTTACCCTTCTTGTACTGCTTTGGAAAAGTGTTTGATCAACCTCTTGCCTTAATTATTTTACCCGTTTGAAATCAGAATCCCTTAACTAAAGGGAAACTTGAGTAATTGATTGACAACTTTTTTTTAATTATTCTCCTACCTTATTCTTCTTGCCTTCTACACTATAAAAAGGGCACGACTCCTTTCTCACCAACACACCTTGAATTCGACACTTTTCAAACACTTTCAATTACACAACTCTCAATTCAACACTTTTACACACATAATCTCGTAGCTCTCTTCTAAAATCTTCTGACTATTTGCTTGCAATTTGGCTTTACAAGACTACTGCTTTCTTTTCTTGTTTCCCTGAAACTGGTATGTTCTAATTTAGTTTTCAGCCTCATCCCAATGTGTTTATGTTACAGTTTCTACAATCCTTTCTACTTTGCTATCTATGCTCAGTGTTAAATATGTATGTTGTTCTCTTTGCATCTGTTTCTGCTGTGAATCCATGTATCCCTATTCCCTTCTATGTGTCTAAGTTAAAGTTCAGAACATGGCAATATCCAAATTGCTGCTCATGTCTGGACTTGATCCTTTAAGGGATCCTAACTCCCAAACAATAAGGCTAACAGGCTGGTTGGGGTGTGCCAGCACTTCCAATTGCTAGGTATGACCACCAGCCTATCTCTGCTTCCCCCCAGAATCCCCTCTTTGCACTTACACTCTCTCCTAGCTTCTAAGTTTTGCCCCCTCCTATGAGCCTTGCTTTGGGACCTTGAGTTCCCTCTGAACTTGGACATTTGAGGGTTGGCCCTTCCACACTGCACTATAACTCAATTCTGTAATGTATTTGGGTGTAAGTACTGCCCGGAGTCCATCTGAGACTCTTAGGGAACTTTGATACATCCCAAATAAGAGAAAGGCTTTGGAAATTTGATCTTTGGAGTTGGTTTATTTCATGCTTCAAACAGAAGTTTGAATCGGGCTCTCCTTGGTTGGAATTTTTAGTTTTCTGATGTAATTTTATTTCTTTTTTATTCAATTCTGGGCTGTAATAATCTTGTAATAACTATTGGGGTTTTTAGTGAAAAGGGAGGGTCAATCATGCATGCAAAAGGGGTAGATATCATGTTCATAGGGAATTATCATGCTTCTGCCCTCATATCCTGCTTCCAACTTTGATTTCTGTATTTCATATAGAAACCATGTCTATAGCTTCTGCATTTTATAGAAATCCTGCCTATAAGTTTCTACACTTCTGCATTTATAGAAACTATAGCTTCTGCATTTCATATAGAAACCATGTCTGTAGGTTTCCGCATTTCTGCATATCACATAGATAACATGTCTATAGGACTTCCTTAATTCTGCATATGCATCTATCACTAGGCAAACGTATTTATAGGTTTAAATAACAAACAGCATTCTAGACACCATGCCTATAGGACTTCTGCACTTTTATTTCGACTGTAAACGTTTTAAAATCATTAGCACCTAGAAAGCATGCCTATAGGAACTATCAACTAAATCTGAATTGCCTATTTTGCCTATAAGTCTAAAATCAGTAGTAGCAATTCTTAATATCTGCAGAACTTATGCTTTTCTGTAATCAACAAGTCTTCTTCTTCAAAAAATCAGTATACTTCTGCATTTATAGATATCATGCCTATAGGTTTCACCTAGGCAAGCCATAAGGTAAACTAGTTAATTGAATCAAATTCTATTAACTACAACCGACAGGCAGGCCTGATTCGGGTTTCTTATTTGAAATGTGTAATAGATCAGTCTGCCACAACTCTTAAGTTTAATTAAGACCATAAGCAGTATGTGCAAGACATGCTAAACAATCTGTCTTTAAGTTGAGGAGTCCTGTCTGAGCCTTTAATTGTTATGTGTTTCCCCATATTTGCTCTACGTGTTTTTGATTGTCGCCTTAGTGTTTTATCCTATTATAACCACAAAAGCCCAAATCACCCTTCCCTTTAGGATTAGTAGTCCCAAATACCTCCGGGACTAATAGGATGGGGACGGGTAATAGCATGCAATAAGTAAAGCGAAACCATTCTGCGTTTAATACCTCAACGGGGTGGGAAAGGGTACATATGGATATGATGACAACGCGATAACACCACGTGTATAAACGATTACCGGGTGTTGTGTGGGGTGATCCATATTATTTATAAAACTAGGACTCCCCTCCCTTTACTTGTTTGTTTTATTCAGAATTTCAAAAACTACTTTTTTTCCCTCAAATTTCAGCTTCTTTGACTGCTTCTAACTTCAATTTACTTGCAGAAATTATATGAAACTTCTTCTCTTTTACCCGTTTATTCCGAGTTTCAAAATTGCTTTTCTTCTCAAATTTAGCTTCTTTAACTTCGTTTTTGACTTCAAATTACTTGCAATAATTATGTGAAAACCCCCCTCTCATATTTGTAACTCTTATTTGACTACTTGTTATTTGAACTTAAAGTCACAATTATAGTATGACCGGGAACCACACTAGTGGATCTTGAGGGGTGCCTAACACCTTCCCCTCAAGATAATTTCAAGCCCTTACCCAATCTCTGGTTTTCCAAATCAGAGTTTTTCTTAGTGTCCTAATGCACTTAATTATTAGGTGGCGACTCTTCAAACCAAATTCCCAAAAGGAAACGAGTTGTACTCCCAAATGTCGTAAACCCGATTTCGCGAGAAAAAGGGGGCATCGACAGCATGGCGACTCTGCTGGGGAAATCTTTAAGGCTTTTACCATTTCATGCTATTTGTGACTTTATGCTTCTTTATATGTCTTTATTTGTTTAAATTCCATTAAGTATTTTTCTTCTTCTACCGCGAAACTGACTTGGCTCTTTGTTTCTTTCCTTTATCTCTCTTAATGCTTCCCTTTATCGCTTTCCTTCAATACTGTTGTAAATTCTGAGAAACTGTTGTAATTATTACTTTATGAACGTGCAAATACGTGACAACTTGTTTGATTATTGTAACTGCATATTCAACATCATATTCCACTCGTGCCAAACAAAAGACCATAGCAACGCTTATAATGAGTTGTTGCGCTCTTCCGATATTATCACCCATAAATCCGGCAAAGGCATATTTGCGGTAAAACCAATCGATCAACGGTGTAGTCGACGGTTCCGCGCCTTTCCCTCTTGAGTTGTCCGCTCAAGGGTACCAGTCTAATACCACATAGAAACCTTACTCCGTTTAATTGTACATGCATCATGGTCAAACCTAGCCGAGTCAGTTATGTTGTCCGCATAATGACTCTTTAAGATAGCCTTGTCCAAAGTCCACTGGGTTTCCTTGAAACCCAAATGGACCTTAACACGTTCTGTGCATTAATTTGGAGAACTAAAGTGCTTTTATGCCAATTATTGATATTTAGTAGTCAAGTCTGGAAGGGGTAAGGGCCTAACTTTTTTCTTGCAGAAATATAAAGCACGAAGTCCCCAGATTCGGCATGGTCACCCACATTCACCCCAAATTGCTAAACTGGTGGAAGGATCTTCATTCCAGCGATCGGACTCTTGTTCGGAAGTACCTGGGAAACCTACCTTCTCTCCTGGAAATTCAACCCAACAACAAAACCATAGAAGCTGCCACTCTATTCTGGGATTGTGATAGGTCTGTGTTCCGCTTTGGAGACATTGAGATGACACCCTTGCTTGGGGCAATGAAGGAGGACATCTAGCCAGAGCTTATTTGCTACTAGGACTGCGCGAGCTGGGAGAACTGTTCGAGGGAACCAACAATGCCGAGTCTGGAGAAGATCCTCCTGCGACCAAATAGATAGGAATTTCCATTTTTGCTTTATAAGATGTAATAAGGCCAGTGGCCATTAGTGACTTTTAATTATTATTTGTCGTTTTAGGACTCGCCTACCTTTTATCAATAAAATGAGGCATTTAGCATTCTAAGTTCTCCAAATTAACTTGTCGCTAGGCCTACCTCGGGCACAACGAGGTCCCCAAAATTAGGACGCGCTTCATATTTCCTGCACTACGTGTTTAAATATTTCAACATTTCCTTACGATCCTTACTGACTTATCACCTTTTGTTTTTACTTTTTTGTTTATTCCCCTCCCCAAAGGTTAGTTCGTGAACTCCGGCAACATCATCATATTTTACGAGATCCAGGGCCCCTCCACCCACCCCTTCTCTTAGTCCTTCCATACAGGCTGTAAGCAGAGGATCATGCCTCAACAATTGGACCATCAGAACTACCAGAGCCCGGCGTGCCTCGGGCATTACATTTACTTATCTTGATGAACCAATGACTGTGACATGCAACAAGACAACGCAACAAACGGACATAGATTCAGAGGAAGATGATATACCGGAAGAGATCGTTAAAGAAGTTGAGAATTTTGAGAACAGACCTAAGTCCAACCCGGACGAGACTGAGATTATTAACCTGGGAGATGCAGAAAACGTCAAAGAAACACGAATCAACGTTCACTTATCACCATCAGAAAAGGAAGAATACCCAAAGTTTCTAAGAAAATATGAGGACATATTCGCCTGGTCGTATGATGACATGACTGGTCTAAGTACATCTATCGTGGCCCATAAACTGACAACTGATCCAACATGTCCACCGGTGAAGCAGAAGCTCAGAAAATTCAAGCCAGATATGAGTTTGAAAATCAAGAAGGAAGTCACCAAGAAGGTCAAAGCCAAAGTTTTCAGGGTAGTAGAACATCCAACATGGTTAGCCAACATTGTGCCAGTACCGAAGAATGATGGGAAGGTTAGAGTCTGTGTCGACTACCGGGACCTCATCGGGCCAGTCCAAAAGACGACTTCCCCTTGCCAAACATACACATCCTGATTGACAATTGCGCCAAGCATGAGTTGTAATCATTTGTAGATTGTTTCGCGGGTTATCATCAGATCTGGATGGATGAAGAAGATGCTGAGAAAACGGCTTTCATTACGCCGTGGGGGATGTACTGCTATAAGATGATGCCATTCGGGTTAAAGAATGCAGGGGCCACCTACATGAGGTCCATGACCACCATTTTCCATGATATGATACACAAGGAGATCGAAGTATATGTAGATGACGTCATCATCAAGTCCAAGAAAGCTGCTGATCACATGGAAGATTTGAGGAAGTTCTTCAATAGACTGAGAAGGTACAACTTGAAGCTGAATCCCGCAAAATGTGCATTTGGGATTCCTGCCGGAAAACTACTTGGGTACATTGTGAGTAGCCGAGGGATAGAGATGGATCCATCAAAAGTCAAAGCTATTCAAGAATTGCCACCGCCAAAAAACAAGAAAGAAATAATGAGTTTCTTGGGAAGACTTAACTACATCAGCCGGTTCATAGCACAATCTACACTTATCTGTGAGCCAATCTTCAAAATGTTGAAAAAGGACGCCGCTACCAGATAGACTGATGATTGCCAAAAGGCCTTTGACAGAATCAAGGAGTACTTGTCAACACCGCCAGTTTTGGTCCCGCCCGAGCCAGGTAGACCCCTATTACCCTACCTTGCGGTATTGGATGGAGCATTCGGTTGTGTCCTGGGGCAGCATGATGAAACGGGGAGAAAGGAGCAAGCCATCTATTATCTCAGCAAGAAGTTCACCCCGTACGAAGCCTGGTATTCTCTGTTAGAGCGCACCTATTGTGCTTTGACTTGGGTAGCTCAGAAGCTGAGGCACCATTTCTGTGCCTATACTACGTATCTCATATCAAGGATGGATCCATTAAAGTACATCTTTCAGAAGCACATGCCCGCTGGCAAGCTAGCCAAGTGGCAAATCCTGCTGAGTGAGTTCGACATTGTCTACGTAACTCAGAAAGCAATCAAAGGACAGGCTTTGGCAGATCACCTTGCCGAGAATCCCGTGGACGAAGGATACGAACCCCTAAAGACGTATTTTCCTAACGAAGAGGTGTCATTCATAGGAGAAGACATTGCAAATTCCTATAATGGTTGGAGGATGTTTTTCGACGGAGCAGCAAATTTCAAAGGAGTTGGCATAGGAGCAGTCCTAGTATCAGAAACTGGTCAGCATTATCCGGTGTCCGCCAAGCTCAAGTTCTCCTACACTAACAATATGGCCAAATACGAAGCCCGCATCTTCGGGCTCAAGATGCCATTGACATCAACATCCAAGAGTTGCTAGTGATTGGAGATTCAGACCTACTCATACACCAGGTACGAGGAGAATGGGCGACCAAGAACCCCAAGATACTGGCATACCTGCATCATGTACAGGAGTTAAGAAAGAGGTTCACAAAGACAGAATTCCAGCATGTTCCCAGGGTCCAGAATGAGTTTGCCGACGCACTGGCTACCCTGTCATCCATGATACAGCATCCGGATACAAACTTCATTGATCATATTCCGGTAAAAATCCACAATCAGCCAGCTTACTACGCTCATGTCAAAGAAGAAGCAGAGGGAAAGCCTTGGTTTCATGATATCAAGGAATATTTAGCAAAAAGAGAATACCCGGAGGTTGCAAACACTACTCAGAAACACACGCTTCGAAGGTTGTCCAACAATTTCTTTCACAGCAGAGGAATCCTATACAGGAGGACTCCGGACTTGGGATTACTAAGGTGTATCGATGCGAAGGAAGCATGTAAACTGCTAGAGGAAATTCATGCCGGGACCTGTGGTCCTCATACGAACGGCTTTGTTTTAGCCAAGAAGATACTCTATGCTGGCTACTTTTGGATGACCATGGAGACTGACTGCATCCAGTACGTGCGAAAATGCCACCGCTGCCAAATACATGCAGATATGATAAAGGTACCTCCAAATAGCTTAATGTCACTAGCTCACCATGGCCCTTCGCCGCTTGGGGAATGGATGTTATTGGTCCAATCGAGCCAGCCGCTTCCAACGGGCACAGATTCATCCTCGTGGCAATTGACTATTTTACCAAATGGGTTGAGGCAGCATCTTACAAAGCAGTGACTAAGAAAGTCGTGGCGAATTTTGTCCGCGACCGCATTGTTTGCCGATTCGGGATTCTAGAGTCGATCATCACTGATAATGGTTCCAACCTCAATAGCGACTTGATGAAGGCTATGTGTGAAACCATCAAGATCAAACACAAGAATTCCATAGCTTACAGGCCTCAGATGAATGGAGCCGTAGAAGCCACCAACAAGAACATCAAGAAGATACTAAGGAAGATGATAGAAAAGCATAAACAATGGCATGAGAAGTTATCATTTGCTTTATTGGGGTACCGCACCACAGTCCACACATCAGCTGGGGCAACTCCCTACATGCTGGTTTACGGTACAGAAGCGGTCATTCCCACCGAGGTAAAAATTCCCTCCCTAAGGATCATACAGGAAGCAGAACTCGACGATGCAGAATGGGTGAAGAGTCGTTACGAACAATTAGCCCTCATAGATGGTAAAAGAATGAATGCAGTTTGCCATGGTCAGCTTTATCAGAACAGAATGTCCAGAGCCTTCAACAAGAGAATCAAGCCAAGACAGTTCACACCGGGGCAACTGGTGTTAAAAAAAAATTCCCGCATCAAGATGAAGCCAAAGGGAAATTCTCTCCCAATTAGCAGGGTCCATACATGGTTCATCGGGTTCTGACAGGAGGAGCCCTTATACTTGCAGAAGTGGATGGAGAAGTCTGGCCAAAACCAATCAACTCAAACACAGTCAAGCGATACTATGTGTAACCATTTATGATTTCCTTATGTAATTTGAACTACGTCTGACTTGATTCCTGTTTAAGAGGGGACACGTATGCAGCCTTGTGGGTTCGGTCACAATTCAATAAAATTTTCATTTTCCCCGCAATTGGAAACTGGGGCAGAATTTTGAGGAGGACCCTCAAAATTCCGAAGTGACTTCAGCCAATCATCGCAAGCAGCCGTCAGAAGTAACAACGCATTAAACTGGGGAAGAATTTTGAGGAGGACCTTCAAAATTCCAAGGCAAGAGAGGTTGCAATGTCCTGAACCACGTCACAGTCGTCGGTTCATCTAAAACCTATTTCTTGAGCATATACATATGTCATATCTTTAACAAACTCATGCATATTTATTATCGAAATCGCTCAGTTCAGCAACGCTACCCCTATGATACATACCGTGTCATTAGATCAGAGCCGAACATGGCAAGCAAAGTCAGCAGGGACATGAACTAACCTTTCTCCTTTACAAAACTCACAATTTTTCTTTGGATGCAGGCACCCAAGTCACCAAATCATATATTACACGCTCACACTGTTCAGAAACACAACCCTCAGAACGGTCGCACCTATTCGCATTCGCCATCCATACACAACATCCCCAGCATTCGGAATATCATAATCAGCTACCACCTATCAGCTAAGAATTTTATTTACTACTCATCTTTCATCCCTTGCATAAGGCTACCATTATGCCTTCCGAGGTTAAGCTCTACCTCCATCTGCATTTCCTGCATTGCATAAGGCTACTATTCTGCCTTCCGAGGTTAAGCTCTACCTCCATCTGCATTTCCTGCATTGCATAAGGCTACCATTCTGCCTTCCGAGGTTAAGCTCTACCTCCATCTGCATTTCCTGCATTGCATAAGGCTACCATTCTGCCTTCCGAGGTTAAGCTCTACCTCCATCTGCATTTCCTGCATTGCATAAGGCTACCGTTCTGCCTTCCGAGACTAAGCTCTGTCTCCATCTGCATCGGCTGAAAAATTGCCTCTTCATTTAAATCCTGCATCGGCTGAAAGATCGCCATTTTACTTACATTTTGCATGGCTAAAATATCGCCACCTTTATTTACATCTGCATTGGCTAAAAAATCGCCACTTCATTTAAATCCTGCATTGGCTGAAAAATCGCCATTTTACTTACATTTTGCATGGCTGAAAGACGCCGTTATACTTACATTTTACATGGCTGGAATATCGCCACTTTATTTACGCTTTCATGGGCTGAAAGATCGCCACCTATTGCATTTCATGGGCTGAAAGATCGCCAAATTGTCCAAGGGCGTCATTGTTCGGAGGCACCATTCGCATAGCCCGAGAATGCCATGCCATGGCCTGAGGACCCCTTTTTTTCTTGCATATCATTATTCAAAGGCATCATAGCCCGAGAGCATCATTTCATGGCCTGCGAATCCTTTATTATATGCTTCATGGCCCAGGACATCATGGTCTGAGGACGTCATCCTAACCGTCCAAAGACAGCATTCATGGTCCGACGGGAACTTGCATCATGTTTAAATTTATGCACAATATATGCGCATATTGCTTATCTGCAGGTAAACCGGCAAGCAACAGCCATCTCAGCAGGAGCGTTCCCGCTCCGGTTCCCGCAGCCTTATTAGACTCTTAACCACCCATCCCAACCTAAATATCGCGTCCGTTCTTGAAAGATCTCCATCGGCATATCCCACCGACGGATCCTGAACTACATATGGCCTGATTCCTGTAAGAGCAGGGATATTTAGGCAGCTCAGGAACCAGAGCACGGTCAATCTCTTCAAAACCATTTCGTTCGGTCAAAATTGGCCATCATATCTTTACCCGACAACTCTTTCATCCTTCCCGGGTAAAGAAAGGCAGCTGTTTATACCCAATTTTTCCCTAAGTATTTTTCTTGCAAATACTTTCAAAATAGCATATATAAGTATGCCCAAGTGTTTTAGTATTTTTCCTAATCTTTAAAGGATTTCTAAATCAATTTTTAAATCAATTTATTGCCCATTTTAGCAGTACAAAAACCAATAATTATTCCCAAAATTATCATTTTGGTGAATAACTTATTTTACTCTCATATTTATACCAAAATATAGCTAAGGTAATTTTTATACATTTTTTACAATTTATTTAGTATTTTAAAGGATAAATTGCACGTAATTGCAATTTTAGCCTATTTTAATAATTAATAGCATTCTATAATTATGAAATTGGTTCCAATATTTTTAAATTAATATTTATACATTATTAACTGATCCAGTACTTTTAATTTGCTTTCAAAATCATGTTTACTATTTTTATAAAATAAAAGGGGGAAAACTGGCTATTTAAAATTTGGCCTCATTTCGTTTCAATTGCAGCCCCATTACATTTCGATTATAGCCACATTGACCCCCCCTAATTGACCCAATTTTGAATCCCAACCGGACCAGCCCAATTCCATACCCTTAACCCGTTTTAATTACCCGACCCAAACCCCTTTTAATCCAGGCCGTTGATCAATCTGATCAACGGCCACAATCTCCTTACCATTTTAATTCACCCAAACCCCCAACCCTAACTCATTTCACTCTATCAGCCGCCCCTGAATTCCTTTCCTCTCTCAATAATTGCCACCGCCATTGAACAAGAAAGAAGTAATGAGTTTCTTGGGAAGACTTAACTACATCAGCCGGTTCATAGCACAATCTACACTTATCTGTGAGCCAATCTTCAAGATGTTGAAAAAGGACGCCGCTACCAGATGGACTGATGATTGCCAAAAGGCCTTTGACAGAATCAAGGAGTACTTGTCAACACCGCCAGTTTTGGTCCCGCCCGAGCCAGGTAGAACCCTATTACCCTACCTTGCGGTATTGGATGGAGCGTTCGGTTTTGTCCTGGGGCAGCATGATGGAACGGGGAGAAAGGAGCAGGCCATCTATTATCTCAGCAAGAAGTTCACCCCGTACGAAGCCAGGTATTCTCTGTTAGAGCGCACCTATTGTGCTTTGACTTGGGTAGATGAGAAGCTGAGGCACCATTTCTGTGCCTATACTACGTATCTCATATCAAGGATGGATCCATTAAAGTACATCTTTCAGAAGCCCATGCCCGCTGGCAAGCTAGCCAAGTGGAAAATCCTGCTGAGTGGGTTCGACATTGTCTACGTAACTCAGAAAGCAATCAAAGGACAGGCTTTGGCAGATCACCTTGCCGAGAATCCCGTGGACGGAGGATATGAACCCCTAAAGGCGTATTATCCTAACGAAGAGGTGTCATTCATAGGAGAAGACATTGCAGAGTCCTATGATGGTTGGAGGATGTTAAGGAGCAGCAAATTTCAAAGGAGTTGGCATAGGAGCAGTCCTAGTATCAGAAATTGGCCAGAACTATCTGGTGTCCGCCAAGCTCAGGTTCTCCTGCACTAACAATATGGCCGAATACGAAGCCTGCATCTTAGGGCTCAAGATGGCCATTGACATGAACATCCAAAAGTTGCTAGTGATTGGAGATTCAGACCTACTCATACACCAGGTACGAGGAGAATGGGCGACCAAGAACCCCAAGATACTGCCATACCTGCATCATGTACAGGAGTTAAGATAGAGGTTCACAAAGACAGAATTCTAGCATGTTCCCAGGGTCCAGAATGAGTTTGCCGACGCACTGGCTACCCTGTCATCCATGATACAGCATCTGGATACAAACTTCATTGATCTTATTCCGATAAAAATCCACAATCAGCCAGCTTACTGCGCTCATGTCGAAGAATAAGCAGACGGAAAGCCTTGGTTTCATGATATCAAGGAATATTTAGCAAAAGGAGAATACCCGGAGGTTTCAAACACTACTCACAAACGCACGCTTCGAAAGTTGTCCAACAATTTCTTTCACAGCGGAGGAATCCTATACAGGAGGACTCCGGACTTGGGATTACTAAGGTGTGTCGATGCGAAGGAAGCATCTAAACTACTAGAGGAAATTCATGCCGGGACCTGTAGTCCGCATATGAACGGCTTTGTTTTAGCCAAGAAGATACTCTGTGCTGGCTACTTTTGGATGACCATGGAGACTGACTGCATCCAGTACGTGCGAAAATGCCACCGCTGCCAAATACATGCAGATATGATAAAGGTACCTCCAAATGAGCTTAATGTCACTAGCTCACCATGGCCCTTCGCCGCTTGGGGAATGGATGTTATTGGTCCAATCGAGCCAGCCGCTTCCAACGGGCACAGATTCATCCTCGTGGCAATTGACTATTTTACCAAATGGGTTGAGGCAGCATCTTACAAAGCAGTGACTAAGGAAACGAGTTGTCCTCCCAAATGTCGTAAACACGATTTCGCGAGAAAAAGGGGGCATCGACATATAGCGCTTGGGCTGAAGGAGCCCCTCCGGAATCTGCACCCCTCACAGTGAGCGCTATTGATATTTATATTCGGGGTGGATCTTCCTAGGGTATAGATTGCCTTATTTATTTATATTTGGGCTGGATTGACCTTATACAGTACTGAGTGACTGACTTTCAGTGATAAATATTAGGAGATGGATCTTCCCTGGGGTGGATTGGCCATATACAGTACTGAGTGATTGAGTATTCTAAGAATGAGTACACGAGGTTTCCATTATGGTACATCACATACATCATGTATTTTGGCGTGTAGATATAGAGATGTCATATTCCTCATATCATGCAGAACTAATCTATCTTACTTGTATTAAGTTAACTATGAACTTGAAAACATGCCTACTTTTCTGTACTTTTATTTCTATATTGGATTGTACTTGTTGAGCTCGTCACTACTTTCAGCCCAAAGGTTAGTATTGTTACTTATTGAGTACATGGGGTTGGTTGTATTCATACTACACTTTGCACTTCGTGTGCAGATCCAGGTACTTCCAGATACAGCGGCTGCTAGATTCGGAGATTTATCTTTTGGAGACTATCGAGGTATCTGTGGCGTCCCTAGACCTTGACTCTCTTTCCTTTCAGTTATTTGTATTATTCTATATTTTTAAACAATGTTATCCATCAGACTATGCTATCATTTAGACGCTAAAAGCCGCGCCTAAAAGCATTTCTGCAATTGTTCATGAGCCATTTCTCCCTAAGTTTGAGATTATTGAAAGTAAAGAATTGACAGATATGGAGTTACTGGAAGTAAAGATATTTTAGCTAATTAGAGTAGTGACAAATTATCCACATGTTAAAGGTGTTTATAACTCACTACTATATCTTTGAAATTATGAGGCATTTAACTATTATGGATGAGGGAGCAAAACTTAATCTACTAATTGAAATCATTGGGCCTGGCAAATTAACTTGTTCGGCCCATGTGCCCTTTGTTAAAATTAATTCCCTTGAACCCAAACATATGGTTAGCCAAAAACCAAAGCCCAAAATTCCCATGACCTATTAACAAACCAACAATTTTTGGAAATTCAGTCACTGAAACGACGGAAAAGGGGACAACACAAATGGCATACAGTGTTCTTTGAGAATGAACTAATCACTTCATAAAGCATGTGATAAACTTATGAAACTAGCAACAGCAATAAATTTTAAAGTACATGAAGCACAACGTAAATTAATAAAGAGATGAATTGAAATTGAACAAAAATTTGGACCATTATTGCTGCATATTTTCTGCCATGTACAATGAAATAAGATCTCAAAAAAAACAGCAAACCAAAACAAACGAGCTATTGATCCAAACCTCGAACCGGCAAAACTCGAATCACCTATGTCTGAGGCGTACAAATGGAGACCGGCCAGATCTAAAGCAGCGACTCCGAATCACGATGGCAACCAGTGAATCCGAATCCACCTTCGCTCATTTGAATTCCATCATTTCGAAATTTAAATCAAAAACCAAAAATTGATAAATAAAGAGACAGAGGAAGGGAAAGACGACGAGAAAGGTGAGGGGTGGGGAACGATGTTGTTCTTTGGGTGTTTGTTTTTGGTATGGAAACGACTGAAGCTCTATTTCTATTGGAGATGCGACTATGTGTCTATTTCTTAGAGATTCAAGAGAGGACAGTGAGAGAGATGAAGGGAAAAAGGAATTCGTGAGGCTAGAGTCTGAGGACGGCAGCCGTCGCCGGTTTTGGCTGGCTCGCTGGCGATCCGGTTAGACAGAAAACAAGAGAGAAGGCTTTTTAGGGAGGTTGCTGGTTTTTTTATGTCTGTTGGGTTGTTGTAATCTTAGGGTCGCCGTTCTTTTTCTCCTGAAGAGTAAGAAGATGTGAGGGCTCCCCTATGTGTGTTAGCTGCTAGGTTTTTTCTAGGTTTTTTTTTTTTGGTCTCCTTGGTTGTGAGATGTGAAGAAGAAGAAGAAGAAGAAGAAGAAGAAGAAGAAGAAGAAGAAGAAGAAGAAGAAGAATAAAATAGGTCTAGGTTGGGGTTCAGATGATAAAAACGGCTGGGGCTTTTTAGGGTTATTTTAATTAGGGTATATGAGGGGAACGGGTAAATGGGCTTGGATTTAGGAAATTAGGTTGGTCCATGTATTTTGGGTTTGAATATAGGCTAAGAAGACCAAATAATACAATATATCTATAAAGTGTAAAAATCCTTCTTATTTAAAATAAACTAAATACTAAAAGTGAAACTTTTGTAATTTTTATTTTTATGATAAAATAAAGTAAAAGAATCAAAACTAGTTAAACTAACTATATTAGACCTACACTAAATATTTAAATGCTAAAATATTTAAAATTTTTGGGAGAGTCAAAAATTACATGTCTACAACTGCCCCTCTTTGACTGGAAACACGAAGAGTTTTCAAACAAAGAACGACGAGACAGGTTTTTTGACCTGACCCTTATTTAGAGAGACCGAAAACTAATGAAAGGAGAATGTGACCGAGCTCTGGTATCTGAGCAGCCTACATATCCTTGGCTATAAAGGAATTAGGCCACGTGTAGTTCAGAAGTGAATGAGGTGATGGAGTGTACCGGGATGGAGAGCCGATCGAGGTGCCGTCGAGGTTCCGGTCCGCGGTTCCTGCCATTACATCAAAAATAAAAGGAAAAATTACAGTTAAAAAAAAAGAAAAATATAAAATCCTATCTACTTCTTGTCTTGAGTCTTTCTTGAATCTCCACTTGCTCTTTCAACATGAAACAAAAATTCACCTCGTTCTTCAGGTGGGCATCCTGCTGACTTAAATTTGAAGAAAACTGGAAGTTGACCCTGTTCTTCAGCCGGGCATCCTGCTGCTTGCACTTGAAATAAACTTGAACTTGGAGTAGACTTGAGCTTGAAAACCTTGTTCCTCAGGCGGCTCGTGCTACTTCTGATTTGAATTAAAAATTGCCCCTATTCTCCAGGCGGGATCCTGCTGTCTTTGATTTGAATCTTGAAAACTGAAAGTTGACCATGTTCTTCAGGCGGACTCCTGATGCCTGTAACTTGAACTTGAAAACTGGAAGTTGACCTTGTTCTTCAGGCGGGCTTCTAATGTCTCTCTAACTTGAACTGAAAACTGAACGTTGACCCCGTTCTTCAGGCGGGCTCCTGATGCCTCTAACTTGAACTCGAAAATTGAAAATTGACTCTGTTCTTCAAGCGGGCTCCTGATGCCTCTCTGGCTTGAAATTGTAAACTGAAAGTTGACCCTGTTCTTCAGGCGGGCTCCTGACGCTTCTTGAACTTGAAATTGAAAGTTGACTCTGTTCTTCAAGCGGGCTCATGATGCCTCTCTGGCTTGAAATTGTAAACTGAAAGTTAACCCTGTTCTTTAGGCGGGATTCTCCTGAAGCTTCTCTAACTTGAAATTGAAAGTTGACCCTGTTCTCCGGGCGGGCTCCTGATGCCTCTCCAACTTGAAAATTGAAAGTCGACCCTGTTCTTCAGGCGGGCTCCTTCTCTGATTTGAACCTGAAACCAATTTCGGAAACATTGCCCCTCGTTCTCCGGGTGGGTGCCTGCAATCAAAAACAACAAAACAAACAAAATTTCCTTCCCCAGTTTGCACTGGGAAGATTTGTTAGTGTTTATACCCAATTTTTCCCATAATATTTTCAAAACTATGCTTTGACATCAACTAGTATTTTTTTTTCATACAACTTCTGCATTTTTAAAAATATTTTAATTAGTTTATCCCAACATTTGTTTTATAAAACAATCACTGATTGCATCACAAAATAATTTTATAATAATTTTTATGGCTTAATTTTATCATTTGCATTTGTACTAAGTTTCAATTATTGCACAAATAGCCACATTTGTATTTTTAGGATGCAATTGCAATTACTTTGCAATTATAGTCTATGCATGTGTTATTATATTAATTTACCAGAAAATAGCCTTTAACATTTTTAAAATATTAGATAATTATTTTAAATATTTTCAGGCATGAAAATCGTTTTTTTATAGCCCATTAATTATTTTATAAAAATTTTTTTATCAATTAAAAAGGTATTTAACAAATAGCCCCTTTTTATATTGGACCTAGCCTATTAAATTAGCCCAATTTTAACCCCCCCCCCCAACCAATCCCAATCGGGCCTAAAAACTACCCAGCACTCACCCGACCCACTTCTTCCCAAACCCTGGCCGTTGATCATTTTGATCAACAGTCCAGATTCCCCCTTCCATAATTAAACCTAGACCTAACCCCCCAAACCCTCTCATTTCTCTCCGTCACCCGCCGTCATTATCTCCCTCTTCTCTCAAAACACTCTCGACCTAACCCTAGTTCTAACACACCGTCACTAGCATAAATCTTCTCTTTACGAAGCTTCCATGGCTTCCTCGGCCAGTCTTGGACTTCTACACGCCATGGCTCCTTAATTTTCTGGATCCTTGAGAAGATCTCGAAGAACCTAGTTGGTTCTGGTTTGAAACTTTACTCGTTAGCTTGTCTCGGGCCATGGTTTGACTATGAGTGAGAACTTCTTGTTATTTTGTTACGAATCTATGAGCTTTCGACCTATTCTCTCATCTCTGCTATTTTCTTTTCTGAAAAACCTAGATCAGTGTTGTCAACTCTTCTCAGATCTTCATAGATCTGAGATGATTTGGGTATTATTAAGTGTTTTCCTCCAAAAACCCCTTTACTTTAATTGATTATCTCGCTTTTTAATCATTCTTCTTAAACTAGGGTTTATCCTGAAATGTTTTTCAAAGATTCTTCTAAGTTATTAATGCTTAATAAGATGTTTCTTCTTCACCTCGACTGATTTTTGCATGAGCATTCAAACCCTAGTTGATTCTATATGTTGATTTTTCCAGTCTTTGCTTCGATTTTGAGTCTTTCAGCGTTACCAATCGCATTAACCCATCCTGCATTTTTGACTTACACAATTTTCCTTTGTTAAATCCCCTAATTGAGCCCTATTAGGGTTCGAATCTTGCTTTCCGGCTAATTTCTATATTTTTTGTGAAGTCTTAACTTAGTTTATTTTCTATTTATGGGAGTTGGTATATTCTTTCCAGAAATCATTATTACTTTGAAATTTGGCTGATTTTACTCTGTTAGAGATTTGTATGCCTAAGTCTTGCCTGATTCCCTATTTACGGCCTTAATTAGTCATTCTTGCCTCATTTAATTACCTGTATATTTACTGATTCCTTTACATGATTCTTCCCTTAATTAGACCCCTGATTATTTTATTCCGAACTCCTTTATTTGGTTTGATTTGAACTTCTTTCCTTAATTAGACTCCTTATTATTACCGTTTAGTTGATTGCCTTCAAGTAAGGGAGGTTTATTCTGAACCCTTATGTGATTGGATTCTGTGACTTCCTTAATTGACTGAAGTTGATTCTTTTACCTTATCTACTCTACTCTCGAGCTACTATATAAACTCTCTAATTTTAACTTCTTAAACACGAACACTAGTTCCTCCACACTGTCACACTCACAAAAGCTCTCTATTCTCTTCTGTTACTTGCAATTCTCACTAATCCAGCCGGCTGTAAGCCAAGGCTGGCTATTTGCACCATCTCTGCTCTATACTCTGTATTCTTTCCTTGACTGGTATGTCCTGATTCAATTCACATTCCAAAACTATGTGTTTCTTTGTTGCGGTAGTTCATTAGTTGTGATTTCCAGTTCTATTTTCTATTCTACTGTCATATGCTCAATGTGTAACCAGCATGCTTAGATTACACTGCCTAATTACTGTATCACTCAGCATGTTTAAGTTTGTTCTGTTAAAAGCTATAACTAGTATACTGTTTAGCATGCCCAATCCTGCTTTAGATAATTGCATGAATCCTATTTGTTCACTAGTATGTCCAAGCTACATTGTTTTCTTGCTGTCTCACCCAGCATGTCTACATCCTGCTTGCTCTGTATGTGGTTAGTATTTTTGAACTTTGAATTCTTCATGAAGTGCCTGCCTAGTTTGTTCATTTAAGTCTTACCTATTCTAGTTTGACTAACGAGATCCTGTTAAGGTATCTAGCCCCACCAAGTATTTTGATTGTGTGCCTAAGACTTATGTGTTATCAACATGTCTTTATTGTAACTAACTTGTCAATTTCACAACCTCATTTGTATATCTGTTTACTTATACACTAGGCTGTATTCTATGTGTCCCCCAATCCCTCTCTCCCTCTATGAAGAGTCTGCTTGCCCAAAATGTTTCTGAAACTGTGTGTTCTGTGACTTGCTCTCTGACCTCAAAAATGTTCTTCATGTTTCCTCAAGCTGTTTTCCACCCTAACTAGTACTGATTTCAGAAAATCTTTTACTCCTAAGGCCCTTTTGCTACTGTTTACCAAACTCTTTCAAGTCATTATGCACTCTCACTTACTCTTAGTTCATTAAGTCATGTCCCTCTGGTATGTGTACTGCTTTAAGACCCTTGATATCTCTCTGAATTCTGGCATATCAGGGCTGGCACTTCCACACTGCACATAAATCAGTTCTTATTTGAGAAAGGCCTGGGTGTGAGCACTGCCCGGGATCCTTGAGGTCCTTAGGGAACTCTGACGCACCTAGACATGAATTGGGCTCTGGAACTTTGGGCACTTGAGACTACTGAAGGCTTGGAAACTACATTGGGCCTACTTCAGGCTCCTTATAGATTAATGTATATTTATATTTCTGTAATTTATTTAGTTCTTGGTCTGTAATAATCTTTGTAAACAGATATTGGGAAAATTAGTAAACTGGGAGGGATTATTATACACATTTTGTTGGGGCATGGGTAGATATCCTGCCTATAGGATTTTAAAAGAATGCTTACATTCTTTGAAACCATGCTTGTAGGACGTTACAATATGTTGTCTATATATCATGCCTATAAGTTGTTACAATGTTTGTTCACTTAGACATCATGCCAATAGGATTGAAAAATCAATCCTGCATCCTAATAATATGCCTGTAAATTTGTTGCGATGTTCACTTAGATATCATGTCTATAGGGTGTAAAGTAACTGAGGTTCAGTTCCCATTACAGCATTTATTCAAATTGCATCTCCTTAGAGATCATGCCTATAGGATTTAAAATCAGCTTTAATAGAAATCATGCCTATAGGGATTTCGCTTTGGTCAAATAAATTATGCTTGATTCACCTTGTGTATAATTAGAAATCATGCCTATAGGATCTAAAACCAGTTTAGTTAGACTTAAAATCAGCTTAACTCACACCTGTAGGTTCTGAATCAGATTAATTAACTGACCTACTCATCTCTTCAACGCTGTGTTAATTAACATCACTAGAAAACATGCCTATAGGATCCAAATTGCCCGTTTAAAATTGTTTACTGTTTTACCGCATTCCTGATCAATGATTAGATACCACGCTCATAGAACATCACTATTATACGCCTAGGCAAGCCCGTAGGGTGACTAAAATTCTGCAATTGTAAAACTACGCCTTGTCATTTGTGACTGCTCATATTCAACAGGTCTAAAATCAGTAGGCAAACTGAATAGGTCTTTGACACTTTGGTCTTAACTCCATACTGCATATCTTCTACTCACCTAGGTGTCATGTTCTAGAGTTCCTCTTAAATATCTGAAAATTGTTGTTTGAGACGTGCACTTACTTGTTCTATTTGTGGAGGTAAAATGTGAGCCTTTAATTGTTCCCTCTTTAATGCAGTCCTAATTGTTTTTGGTTGACGCCTAGATTTTTTCTCCTTTAAGTGCCTTAGGATGGTCTAGAACTACCTGAATTAGAGGTCCTAAATACCTTCAGGGCCACAAGGAAGGGACGGGTAGTGCACGCATAGGATATCTTTCAAGGTTGCTAAAACACTTTAGGCTATGTCCAAGGGGAGGGAATTGGGTAGTAAGGATATGATGACTACGCGCTAATGTCACGTGTAGCCCCTCATTGAGAAGTGATTACCGAGCATTGTATGGGTATGTTCATGTAGGCTAATCAACCTAGGACTCCCCTTTCCTAGTTCCTATGTGTTTTAAATGAACTTCCTTTTCTTTACGTATATATATATATATATATATATATATATATATATATATATATATATATATATATATATATATGCAAATTGTGCAAACCTCTCCCTTGCTTCCATTACCTGAATCATACATGTATTTAGAATGTGAAAACATGCCTTTATTTGAGAATATGTGTTGGAATTGTTTGTAAAAGGACTAATTCACATAGTTTAAGTTCGGGCGGGACCCACCGTTATGGACCACGAGGGGTGCCTAGCACCTTCCTCTCGAGGTTATTTCGAGCCCTTACCCTAATCTCTGGTAATGCAAACTGGTTCATGAGTTAAAGGCTCTAGGTGCCCTAACACACCATAATCCGTTAGGGGGGGACTCTTCAAATACCCAAATCCCAAAAGGAAACGAGTCGATTCCCCATGAGTGTCGAAACCCAGACTTTCTCCGCGGGGAGGAAAAAAAGGGGGCGCGACAGCATGGCGACTCTGCTCGGGATTTTAGGTTTTTACCATAACGAACTTGCTTTTGTGAATTAGTCCAAGCATGCCTTATCCCGTACCATTTCCTCTTATTTGAATCTAACTGTCTATTTTTAAAGCATTTATGATTCTTTTTATTCCTGAAACTGACTTGTCTCTTTGTTTCCTTTCTGTAACTGTCCTTCAATTATTTAAATACTGCATTTATTATTTTCCTACGTGCAAATACCTAACAACATGCTATTTATTGCTGCATAAATCATGTTCCACATCATATTCCACTCGTGCGTATCAAATCCTATAGCAACGCTTGATGAGTGGTTGCGCTCTTCCACTTTATTACCCTTAATTCGCAAAGGCTTATTTGCGGTAAAACTAGTCGATCAGCAGTGCAGTCGACGGTTCTGTGCCTTTCCCCCTCAAGTTGTCCGCTTGAGGGTACCAGTCTAGACCCCCATAGTAACCTTACTCTGATCGTAATTGTGCATGCATCATGGTCAAACCTAGTCGGATTAATATGTTATCCACATAATAATCCTTTAAGACGAGCCTTATCCAAAAGTCTACCGGGGTTTCCATAATCCCAACGGACACAACCACGTTCTGTGCATTAATTTGGAGAACTAAATGCCAATATGCTAATCATGAATGTATAAATAGTCGAATCAGGTGGGGGAAAAGGGCCTAACCTTTTTTGTTTTGCAGAAAATGAGATGCTGAAGGAAGCGAGGGAGGAGATCTGGCTAGAGCCTATCTGCTGCTGGGTTTGCGAGAGCTGGGGAAACTGGTTGATGGAGTTAGAAAGATCGAGTCTGGGGAAGGTCCTTCTAGGACCAAGTAGGCTAGATTTATTTGCTTTCCTAAATGTAATAAGGCCAAGTGCCAATAGTGACTTACCTTTATTATCTTAGTGTCGTTTTGGGATTCGTCTATTTTTATATTAATGAAATGAGGCATTTATTGGCATCTAAGTTCTCAAAATCAACTTGTCGCTAGGCCTACCTCGGGCACAACAAGGCTCCCAAATTAGGACGCGAATTTCATCTTTCTGCAATATTTGTTTAAATGCTGCAAACTTTTCAGAATCATTACTGACTTGGCTACCTTTTGTTTTTCTTTCTTTCTTTTGATTATTCCCATTCCCCAAAGGTTGGTTCGTGCATACTGGCATCATTCCTCAAAAATTGGACTGTCAGACCATCCCTGGACCGCCGAGTCCCTGGGTAGCTTGGCAGATTTTATTTCTATAGCCATTCTAGGCATTTAAGATTTTCAGTAACTTTGTTTTAAAAGACTTACTTGTTTCAAAATAAATGCTCGATTCATCAAGCCGTACTTGTCTGGATGTTTTTTCAGTTGTAATCAAATGCATTGCTCTTTATTATTCATTATTATTTTCTACACTTTTTCTTTCTACAGCGTTATTATTACTTTTCTTGATGAACTGGTGACTGTGACATGTAATGAGGCAACGCGATATTAGGACAGTGATTCGGATGAAGAAGACGAGATACCCGAGGAAGTTGTCAGGGAGGTTGAAAACTTTGAGAATAAGCCTAAGTCTAATCTGGACGAAATCGAAGCAGTAAACTTGGGGGACGCCGAGACCGTCAAGGAGACTTGCATCAGCATTCACTTATCACCAACAGGGAAGGAAGAGTACATCCACTTCTTAAAAGAGTATGAGGACATTTTTGCATGGTCATATGATGACATGACCGGTCTAAGCACGTCCATAGTGGCTCACAAGTTGCCTACTAATCCCATGTGTCCGCCAGTAAAGCAGAAACTCAAAAAATTCAAACCAGATATGAGCTTGAAAATCAAGGAGGAAGTTACTAAGCAGATCAAAGCCAAAGTCCTCGGGGTTGTGGAGTACCCGACCTGGTTAGCCAACATTGTACCAGTTCCTAAGAAAGATGGGAAAGTCAAAGTATGTGTTGACTATCGGGATTTAAACAGAGCAAGTCCCAAGGACAACTTCCCACTGCCAAACATACACATCCTGAGCGATAATTGCGGCAAGCATGAACTCCAATCTTTTGTAGATTGCTTCGCGGGTTATCACCGGATCTGGATGGATGAAAGAAGATGTAGAGGAAATAGCTTTTAATATACCATAAGGGGTGTACTGCTTCAAGATGATGCCATTTGGTCTAAAAAATGCGGGGGCCACTTACATGAGAGCAATGACAACCATCTTCCATGATATGATGCATAAAGAAATAGAGGTGTATGTAGACGACGTCATTATCAAATCCAAGAGGGCCGCAGATCACATAGCAGACTTGAGAAAGTTCTTTGATAGGCTGAGGAGGTACAACTTGAAATTGAACTCTGCAAAGTGTGCATTCGGGGTTCCCACAGGAAAGTTACTGGGATTCATTGTCAGTCGTCGAGGGATCGAGCTAGATCCGTCCAAAGTCAGGGCTATTTAGGAGTTACCGCCACCTAGGAGCAAAAAGGACGTGATGAGCTTCCTAGGACGTCTCAACTATATCAGTCGCTTCATGGCACAGTCCACAGTCATATGTGAACCCATCTTCAAGATGCTGAGGAAAGATGCCGAGACAAGCTGGACCGAGGATTGTCAGAAAGCTTTTGACAAGATCAAGGAGTACCTGTCCACACCACCAGTTCTGGTCCCGCCAGAACCAGGACGATCTTTACTGCTCTATCTATCTGCATTGGATGGAGCCTTTGGATATGTTCTGGGTCAACATGACGAGATAGGGAGCAAGGAGCAAGCCATATACTACTTGAGTAAGAAGTTCACACCTTGCGAAGCACGGTACTCTCTGCTGGAACGCACTTGCTGTGCTTTGACCTGGACGGCCCAGAAGTTAAGGCATTACTTCTGTGCCTATACCACATACCTCATATCCAGGATGGACCCCTTGAAGTATATATTTCAGAAACCCATGACGACTGGAAAGTTAGCCAATGGTAGATACTGTTGAGCGAGTTCGATATCATCTATGTAACTCAAAAGGCGGTCAAAGGACAAGCATTGGCAGATCATCTTGCTGAAAATACGGTAGGAGGAGAATACGAACCCTTGAAAACATATTTTCCTGATGAAGAGGTGTCGTTCGTAGGAGAAGACATTACCGAAGCATACGACGGTTGGAGGATGTTCTTCGATGGAGCTGCAAATTTCAAAGGAGTGGGCATTGGAGCAGTTTTGGTATCAGAAACAGGTCAACATAATCCGATATCTGCTAAACTCAGATTTCCCTACACCAACAACATGGGAGAATATGAGGCCTGCATACTATGACTCAACATGGCAGTCGACATGAATATTCAGAAGCTGTTGGTAATTGGTGATTCAGATTTGCTTGTGCACTAGGTACAAGGAGAGTGGGCTACCAGGAATTACAAGATATTGCCATATTTGCACCATGTTCAGGAATTGAGAAAGAGGTTCACAAAGATAGAGTTTTGGCATGTACCCAGACTTCAGAATAAGTTTGTCGATGCATTGGCCACCTTGTCATCTATAAAACAGCATCCGGACAAGAATTTCATTGATCCCATCCCAGTAAGAGTCCGTAATCAACCGGCTTACAATGCTCATGTCGAGGAAGCGACAAATGGAAAGCCTTGGTTCCATGACGTCAAGGACTATTTGGCAAAAGGAGAATATCCGGGCATGCAAACCACACTCAGAAATGCACACTTCGGAGATTGTCCAACCACTTTTTCCACAGCGGAGGAAACTTGTACAGAAGAACTCCCGAATTGGGATTGCTAAGATGTGTCGATGCAAAAGAGGCTTCTAAGCTACTTGAGGAGATACATGCTGGGACCTGCGGCCCGCATATGAATGGTTTTGTCTTGGCCAAGAAAATACTTAGGGTCGGTTAATTCTGGATGACCATGGAGACAGATTTCGTCCAGTATGTCTGCAAATGCTACCAATGTCAAGTGCATGCCGATATGATAAAAGTGTCGCCGAATGAGCTCAATGCAACAAGCTCACCCTGGCCGTTCGTCGGAATGGATGTCATCGGTCCTATCGAGCCCACTACTTCAAACGGGCACAGCTTTATTCTAGTGGCCATTGATTACTTCACAAAATGGGTAGAGGCTGCATCTTACAAAGTTGTGACCAAGAAAGTCGTCGCAGATTTTGTCAAAGATCGTATTGTTTGCCGATTTGGAGTTCCCCAGTCCATTGTTACTGATAATGCTGCCAATCTTAACAGCGATCTAATGAAAGCCATGTGTGAAACTTTCAAAATCAAGCACAAGAATTCCACAGCCTATAGACCTCAAATGAATGGAGTCGTAGAAGCCACAAACAAAAACTTCAAGAAGATACTAAGGAAGATGATAGAAAACCACAAACAATGGCACTAGAAGCTACCCTTTGCTCTGTTGGGATATCGCACCACAGTTCGCACGTCAACCGGGGCAACTCCCTACATGCTGGTTTATGGTACCGAAGCTGTCATCCCAGCCGAGATAGAGATTCCTTCTTTAAGAATCATACAGGAGGCTGAACTCAGCAATGCACAATGGATAAGGAGCCGCTATGAACAATTGGCCCTTATCGATGGAAAGAGGATGAACGCAGTATGTCACGGTCAACTTTATCAGAATAGAATATCCAGAGCTTTCAACAAAAGGGTCAAACCAAGGCAATTTGCACCAGGACAGCTAGTGCTAAAGAAGATCTTCCCACATCAAGATGAAGCCAAAGGGAAATTCTCTTCCAACTGGCAAGGTCCGTACATGGTTCACAGGGTACTGACAGGAGGAGCACTCATACTTGCGGAAATGGACGGAGAAATTTGGCAAAAACCAAGCAATTCAGACGCAGTCAAAAGATATTATGCTTAGACTATTTATATTTACTCATATGATGTAATTGAACTACGCTTGACTTGATTCCCATTTAAGAGGGAATACGTAGGCATCCTTATGGGTTCGGTCATATCATAATAAAATTTCCATTTTTCCCAAAAATCAGAAACTAGGATAGAATTTTGAGGAGGACCCTCAAAATTCCGGAGCAAGTCCAGCCAACGCCAACATATGTCAGACAGTCAGAAATCGGTTAAGAAACTGGGGCAGAATTTTGAGGAGGACCCTCAAAATTCCGGAGCAAGTCCACCCAACGCCAACATATGTCAGACAATCAGAAATCAGTTAAGAAACTAGGGCAGAATTTTGAGAAGGATTCTCAAAATTCCGAAGAAGGTTCAACAAGGATCGTTACCTGCAAAAGGCCAAAGGATCATCTACCAAATCGGGGCAGAATTTTGAGGAGGACCCTCAAAATTCTGACATGGTAAAGCTGCAATGTCTCTGAAACATGTTACGGTCACTAGTTCATCTAAAAATCACTTGATATATCAATATGTTTCTAATATGACTATTTTATCAACAATTACATATTTTCGAAAACTTTATTTCCATAACAGTCAGATGTTACCCGGGGGAACCCGAAAAAGGCCTCCAGAATGGAGCAAAGCAAGGCCAGCGGACAGAAGCACGAACCAACCTCCCCTCACAAAACTTACGATTTTTCTTTAAACACAGGCGCATCTGACGTAGCGATAGCATCCGCAAAAATATACACGTAACAAGATCACTATCAATCGGACCATCAGACACCAAATATATCTGCAGCTAAGACATATACTACTCTATTTACTACTCGCTCTTTGCATGGGACTAAGACCTGTCCCGCATACTTGCATGAGGCTAATCCCTGCCTCCATAATTGCATTAGGCTAATCCTTGTCTCCATATTTGCATGAGGCTAATCCCTGCCTCCATAATTGCATGAGGCTAATCTTTGCCTCCCTATATCTGCATGAGGCTAATCCTTGCCTCCCTATCTTGCATGAGGCTAATCCTTGCCTCCCTATCTGCATGAGGCTAATCCTTGCCTCCCTATCTGCATGAGGCTAATCCTTGCCGATAGAATCCTTGCCTCCCTATCTGCATGAGGCTAATCCTTGCCTCCCTATATCTGCATGAGGCTAACCCTTGTCTCCCTATCTGCATGAGGCTAATTCTTGCCTCTCTATTTGCATGAGGCTAATCATTGCCTCCCTATCTGCATGAGGCTAACCCTTGCCTCCCTATCTTGCATGAGGCTAATCCTTGCCTCCCTATCTACACAAGGCTAATCCTTGCCTCCCTATATCTGCATAAGGCTAATCCTTGCCTCCCTATCTGCACGAGGCTAACCCTTGCCTCCATATTTGCATGAGGCTAATCCCTGCCTCCGTACCTACATGAGGCTAATCCCTGCCTTCCTGATTTGCATGAGGCTAATCCTTGCCTCCACGTCTGCACGAGGCTAATCCTTGCCTCCATATCTATATGAGGCTAATCCTTGCCTCCACGTCTGCATGAGGCTAATCCCTGCCTCCATATCTGTATGAGGCTAATCCTTGCCTCCACGTTTGCAAGGGGACTAAGCATTGTCCCTCCTTACATAAATATCGATCTATTATGGTACTATTTATTTGTTTTTCGACTGGGCTAAGCTCTGCCCTTCATTTCACAAGACTAAGCCTTGTCTTGGTAACCTTATTATTGCATCTCATGGGCTGAAATATCGCCAATCTGTCCAAAGGCGTCATAGTCTAAAGGCATCATCCTCATAGCCAGAAAATACCATGCCATGGTCTGAGTATCTCTCAAATTTGCATATCATTATTCAAAGGCGTCATGGTTCAGAGGCACCATCTTCATGGCCCGAGAACATCATTTCATGGCCTGCGAATCCCGCACTAAACAATTAATGGCCCAGGACATCATGGTCTGAGGACGTCATCCTTAAACCGTTCGAAGACAACTTTCATGGTCCAAAGGGAATCTGCATCATGTTTAAATTTTTGCACAAATACATGTTTGTAACGTCTTTTTATCTGCAGGTGACCAGTAAGCAATCGCTATCCTAGAAGGAGCGACCTCGCTCCAGTCATTCAGCCATCTCAAACCTGGACCATTCACCATAACCACTCTTGCATCTAGTCTGAAATCTCATGTCCGTTCTTGTAATGACTTCATTGGTATATTCCGCCAATGAATCCAGAACTACAAATGGCCTAATTCCTATAAAACCAGGGATATATAGGCAGCTCAAAGACCGGAGTCCGGCCTCTATCTTTCAAAATATCCCATCCGGTCAAAATTGGCCATCAGGTCTTTACCCGAAAACTCTTTCATCCTTCCCGGGTAAAGAGCGGCAGCTGTTGATACCCAATTTTTCCCATAATATTTTCAAAACTATGCTTTAAAGAGCGGCAGCTGTTGATACCCAATTTTTCCCATAATATTTTCAAAACTATGCTTTGGCATCAACCGGTATTTTTTTTCATACAATTTCTGCATTTTTAAAAACATTTTAATTAGTTTATCCCAGCATTTGTTTTATAAAACAATCATTGACTTCATCACAAAATAACTTTATAATAATTTTTATGGCTTAATTTTATCATTCGCATTTGTACTAAGTTTTAATTATTGCGCAAATAGCCACATTTGTATTTTTAGGATGCAATTGCAATAACTTTGCAATTATAGCCTATGCATGCGTTATTACATTATTTTACCAGAAAATAGCCTTTTACATTTTTAAAATATTAAATGATTATTTTAAATATTTCCAAGCATGAAAATCATTTTTTACAGCCCATTAATTATTTTTTAAAAATTATTTATCAATTAAAAAGGTATTTAACAAATAGCCCCTTTTTATTTTGGACCTAGCCTATTAAATTAGCCCAATTTTAACCCCCCCCCCCCAATCCCAATCGGGCCTAAAAACTACCCAGCACTCACCCGACCTACTTCTTGCCAAATCCTGGCCTTGGATCATTTTGATCAACGGTCCAGATTCCCCCTTCCATAATTAAACCTAGACCTAACCCCCTTAAACCCTCTCATTTCTCTCCTTCACCCGCCGTCATTATCTCCCTCTTCTCTCAAACACTCTCGACCTAACCCTAGTTCTAACACACCGTCACCAGCGTAAATCTTCTCTTTATGAAGCTTCCATGGCTTCCCGGGCCAGTCTTGGCCTTCTACACGCCATGACTCCTTGATTTTCTGGATCCTTGAGAAGATCTCGAAGAACCTAGTTGGCTCTGGTTTGAAACTTTGCTCGTTAGCCTGTCTCGGGCCATGGTTTCATTGTGAGTGAAAACTTCTTGTTATTTTGTTCCGAATCTATGAGTTTTCGACCTATTCTCTCATCTCTGCTATTTTCTTTTCTGAAAAACCTAGTTCACTATTGTCAACTCTTCTCATATCTTCATAGATCTGAGATGATTTGGGTATTATCAAGTGTTTTCCTCCAAAAACCTCTTTACTTTAATTGCTTATCTCGCTTTTTAATCATTCTTCTTAAACTAGGGTTTATCCCAAACTGTTTTTCAAAGATTCTTCTAAGTTATTAATGTTTAATAAGATGTTTCTTCTTCACCTCGACTGATTTTGCATGAGCGTTCAAACCCTAGTTGATTCTATATGCTGATTTTTCCAGTCTTTGCTTCAATTTTGAGTCTTTCAGCGTTACCAATCGCATTAACTCATCCTGTATTTTTGACTTACACGATTTTCCTTTGTCAAATCCCCTAATTGAGCCCTATTAGGGTTCGAATCTTGCTTTCCAGCTAATTTCTATATTTTTTGTGAAGTCTTTACTTAGTTTATTTTCTATTTATGGGAGTTGGTATATTCTTTCCAGAAATCATTGTTACTTTGAAATTTGGCTGATTGATTTGCTCTGTTAGAGATTTGTATGCCTAAGTCTTGCCTAATTCCCTGTTTACAGCCTTAATTAGTCATTCTTGCCTCATTTGATTACCTGTATATTTACTGATTCCTTTACATGATTCTTCCCTTAATTAGACCCCTGGTTATTTTATTCTGAACTCCTTTATTTGGTTTGATTTGAACTTCTTTTCTTAATTAGACTCCTTATTATTACCGTTTAGCTGATTGCCTTCAAGTAAGGGAGATTTATTCTGAACCCTTATGTGATTGGATTCTGTGACTTCCTTAATTAACTGAAGTTGATTCTTTTACCTTATTTACTCTACTCTCGAGCTACTATATAAACTCTCTTATTTTAACTTCTTAAACACGAACACTAGTTCCTCCACACTCACACTCACAAAAGCTCTTTATTCTCTTTTGTTACTTGAAATTCTCACTAATCCAACCGGCTGTAAGCCAAGGCTGGCTATTTGCACCATCTCTGCTCTATACTCTGTATTCTCTCCTTGACTGGTATGTCCCGATTCAATTCACATTCCAAAACTATGTGTTTCTTTGTTGCTGTATTTCATAAGTTGTGATTTCCAGTTCTATTTGCTATTCTACTGCCATATGCTCAATGTGTAACCTGCATGCTTAGATTACACTGCCTAATTACTGTATCACTCAGCATGTTTAAGTTTGTTCTGTTAAAAGCTATAAGTAGTATATTGTTTAGCATGCCTAATCCTGCTTTAGATAATTGCATGAATCCTATTTGTTCACTAGTATGTCAAAGCTACATTGTTTGCTTACTGTCTCACCCAGCATGTCTACATCCTGCTTGCTCTGTATGTGGTTAGTATTTCTGAACTTTGAATGCTTCATGAAGTGCCTGCCTAGTTTGTTCATTTAAGTCTTACCTATTCTAGTTTGACTAACGAGATCCTGTTAAGGTATCTAGCCCCACCAAGTATTCTGATTGTGTGCCAAAGACTTATGTGTTATCAACATGTCTTTATTGTAATCTCTGTAACTAACTTGTCAATTCCACAACCTCATTTGTATATCTGTTTGCTTATACACTAGGTTGTATCCTATGTGTCCCACAATCCCTCTCTCCCTCTATGAAGAGTCTGCTTGCCCAAAATCTTTCTGAAACTGTGTGTTTTGTGACTTGCTCTCTGACCTCAAAAATGTTCTTCATGTTTCCTCAAACTGTTTTCCACCCTAACTAGTACTGATTTCAAAAAATCTTTTACTTCTAATGCCTTTTTGCTACTGTTTACCAAACTCTTTCAAGTCATTATGCATTCTCACTTACTTTTAATTCATTAAGTCATATCCCTCTGGTATGTGTACTGCTTTGAGACCCTTGAGATCTCTCTGAATTCTGGCATATCAGGGCTGGCACTTCCACACTGCACATAAGTCAATTCTTATTTAAGAAAGGTCTGGATGTGAGCACTGCCCGGGATCCTTGAGGTCCTTAGGGAACTCTGACGCACTTAGACATGAATTGGGCTCTGGAACATTAGGCACTTGAGACTACTGAAGGCTTGGAAACTACATTGGGCTTACTTCAGGCTCCCTATAGATTAATGTATATTTATATTTATGTAATTTATTCAGTTCTTGGTCTGTAATAATCTTTGTAAACAGATATTGGGGAAATTAGTAAACTGGGAGGGATTATTATATGCATTTTGTTGGGGAATGGGTAGATATCCTGCCTATAGGATTTTAAAAGAATGCTTACATTCTTAGAAACCATGCTTGTAGGACGTTACAATATGTTGTCTATATATCATGCCTATAAGCTGTTACAATGTTTGTTCACTTAGACATCATGCCAATAGGATTGAAAAATCAGTCCTACATCCTAATAACATGCCTGTAAATTTGTTGCGATGTTCACTTAGATTTCATGCCTATAGGGTATAAAGTAACTGGGGTTCAATTCCCATTACAGCATGTATTCAAATTGCCTCTCCTTAGAAATCATGCCTATAGGATTTAAAATCAGCATTTATAGAAATCATGCCTATAGGGATTTCGCTTTGGTCAAATAAATTTTGCTTGTTTCACCTTGTGTTTAATTAGAAATCATGCCTATAGGATCTAAAACCAGTTTAGTTAGACTTAAAATCAGTTTAACTCACACCTGTAGGTTCTTACTCAGTTTAATTAACTGACCTACTCATCTCTTCAACGTTGTGTTAATTAACATCACTAGAAGACATGCCTATAGGATCCAAATTGCTCGTTTAAAATTGTTTACTATTTTACCGCATTCCTGATCAATGATTAGATACCATGCTCATAGGACATTACTATTATACGCCTAGGCAAGCCCGTAGGGTGACTAAAATTCTGCAATTGTAAAACTACGCCTTGTCATTTGTGACTGCTCATATTCAACAGGTCTAAAATCAGTAGGCAAACTGAATAGGTCTTCGACACTTTGGTCTTAACTCTATACTGAATTTTTCTGCTCACCTAGATGTCCTGTTCTATAGTTCCTCTTAAATATCTGAAAACTGTTGTTTGAGACGTGCACTTACTTGTTCTGTTTGTGGAGGTAAAATGTGAGCCTTTAATTGTTCCCTCTTTAATGCGATCCTAATTGTTTTTGGTTGACGCCTACATTTTTCTCCTTTAAGTACCTTAGGATGGTCTAGAACTACCTAAATTAGAGGTCCTAAATACCTCCAGTGCCACAAGGAAGGGACGGGTAGTGCACACATAGGATATCTTTCGAGGTTTCTAGAACGCTTTAGGCTATGACCAAGGGGAGGGAATTGGGTAGTAAGGATATGATGACTACGCGCTAATGTCACATGTAGCCCCTCATTGAGGAGTGATTACCGGGCATTGTATGGGTATGATCCTGTAGGCTAATCAACCTAGGACTCCCCTTTCTCAATTCCTATGTGTTTTAATGAACTTCCTTTTCTTTACGTATATANGCTTCCATTAACTGAATCATACATGTGTTTAGAATGTGAAAACATGCCTTTATTTGAGAATATGTGTTGGAATTGTTTGTACAAGGACTAATTCACATAGTTTAAGTTCAGTCGGGACCCACCGTTGTGGACCGGAGGGGTGCCTAACACCTTCCCCTCGAGGTTATTTCGAGCCCTTACCCTAATCTCTGGTAATGCAAACTGGTTCATGAGTTAAACGCTCTAGGTGTCCTAACGCACCATAATCCGTTAGGTGGCGACTCTTCAAATACCCAAATCCCAAAAGGAAACGAGTCAATTCCCCATGAGTGTCGAAACCCGGACTTTCTCCGCGAGGAGGAAAAAAAGGGAGCGCGACAGTTAGCAAAACTGTAAATCACATATGCTATTGGTGAAGGATGCGATGATGAGAGTAAAACTAAAGACTCGGCTAGGATGTGCGTCTCCTATGAGATTAAACTTAAGGAAAGCTATAAGCTAAGCTTGACTAAACTAAAAATTGACCCTATTCTTCAGTCGGGACTCCTGAACTAAAGGAAAACTAAGAATTAACAATATAAGAAAACTAAAATTGACCCTATTCTACAGGAAGGACCCCTGAACTTAAGGAAAACTAGAGATTAACGATTTAAGGAAACTAAACTGATCCTATTTTCTAGGCGGGACCCCTGAACTCAAGAAAAACTAGAGATTAACGACTTAAGGAAACTAAAACTGACCCTATTTTTCAGGCGGGACCCTTGAACTTAAGGAATGCTAAAGATTAATAATTTAAGGAAACTAAAACTGACCTTATTCTCCAGGCGGGACCCCTAAACTTTGAGAAAAACTAAAGATTAACAACTTAAGGACTCTAAAAGCTGACCCTATTTTCCAGGCGGGACCCTTGAACTAAAGAAAAACTAAGACTGACAACTTAAGGTAACTAAAAACTGACCCTATTCTCCAAGCGGGACCCCTGAACTTAAGGAAAGCTAATAACTCTTCTGACTAAGGAGAATGCCTAGGAGGTACGGTTCTTCTCAACTAGGTAAAATGCCTAGGAGGTAATGGTCTTCTCAACTAGGGGAATGTGTGGGAGGTAAAAAACCTTCTCAACTAGGAGAATGCCGAGCAAGTAAAAACCTTCTCAAACAGTCTTTGTGCTGACAAAATTTGGGCACGGCACTCGAAAAATTCAAGCTTCCAAGCTTTGATTTGGACATAGTCTTCGTCCCTGTTTCAAATAAAGAAAACTTGTGAGTTTAAACATGGTGGTTGGTTTGTGGCCTTGACTTTGAGGGCGATTGCTCCTTCACTTCCCATGATAACTTTGATTTCAACTTGAAAGAACTTGCTTGTTTATTGACTAACCACTTTCTCTGTCACCCTTATCACAGAAAATACCTCTAATCCGTTCAAACCCAATACCCTCTATCTGTTGCATTGTGCTCATAAATTGACATATATCGCACCTTTGTATTTCACGTGAATCCCAAAGTACGTCAATTGTCATCAACACAGTGCGCCTACTACTCTTTCCTGACTTAAGCCACTTTGATGTACTAGCCAGACTCCTCTTTGTGCAATTGGAAAGCTGGTAGAAAATTTTGAAGTCATTTCTCACTTGTTTTGATAAAACAGACTCAAGAAGAGGACTTAAACAAATCAAGAGGAACATAGTAAGGGGACAATGGAAAGAATATCTAACAGGAAAATCACCAAGTAGAAACTTATCAGATGTGGATACCAACTCTAATGACCGTGACATGCATTTTGGATTAAGTGGCCTAATCTGTCAAGCAAGTCTAATGTTCAACTCTTGTTGTATCTCTAAGCCGTGAAATTGGTCTTCAATGCTCTGATTATCCTATATGATTCACGGTCCTTATTCGACTTGTAGTGCCCGAAGGGTTTTCACCATCAAGCCTCTCTCATTTTTTCTTTCTCTCAACTCCCCGTTGCCTTATGGTGCCTGTGAAGGTTTTCACCAATAAGACTCTCTCATTTTTTTCTTTTATTCTTATTCCCTCTAATTCTGCAGATGACAAAGCATTAACCATGGTAAAAATATCATATGCTATTGGCATGGCTAACTCAGCACTCTCAAAGATTATCTGGGAGGTCTTTTTTGGACTGTAATGTGGCTTTTGGACAGGGTTAGAAAGAAGGGATATAATAAAGGCTCAAAATAACTAAGACAACAGGGTTAATTTATCTACAACTTTTGGAATCTATTTTAAAATTTTGCCCCAATTTCTAAAACAAGAGAATTCAATTCTCTCTTTTTTTTCTCTTTTTCTTTTTCTTGAGATGGAATTTCTAAGAAAAACTGCCCCACTCTTGACTTCATGGGATTATGAAATATTTTATTTGGTGCGACCGAACCTTAAGGCTGCCTACGTATCTTGTGGTGACAAGAATCAGGTCGAACGTAGTTCACACCTAATTCTTTTTTTTGGTTGCTCTTTTTCTTTTCTTTTTTTTTCTTTTTTTCCTTTTTTTTTCGTTTATCTCTTTTTTTTTTTTTTGAATTATTCTTTTGGAATGAACTTTCTAAAACAAATCTATGGGGACATGAATTTTTTTTTATGACTCTAACTTGATTCCAAAAGAGGGTAGGTCAAGAAAATTAGCATAGGCTCAAAAGGGGAACCGAATGGTATAAAGTGTTTGGGTAGCTGAAAGAGGGCCTCCCAATCTCTGAAAAAGCCAAGTACAATACCTACAACTTGAGGATGAAAAGTGAAGATCATGCACAATATTTCTTTTGCCCTTCGGCATTGATATCACTGATATGCCTTCCACTTTTTTTAGTGCCTTGTCAAGTACAGAACTCTCGTTGGATGACTCCTTCTTCACGATGTACACCTTCCGTCTGTTTGGAGCAAACTCCGTTGGCTATATCTCGTAACTTGAGATGCATTTGAACTCAAAGTTGCTCGCTTCAAATTGTCCGGGATGCACTCTCTTGTAACAAATTCTTGTCACCCTATTAACTTCCCAAATTATTTGCCCCAGTTTCACACAGTTCGGGCTTTAAATGATCTCGAAATGTCCAAATCCTTACTTATTTCCCTCAAATGTCCCTGTCATCTTCAAACCTTGTTTCATTGTTTCATGATTAGAGTAACTTTTAAGACCAGGCTGAGAATTCCACATACATGTCATGCCACTAAAGTCACCATGAGAAGAACTACAAAAGGAAAAGAGAACTAAACAAAAACTGACCAGAAATAATAGAAAATATGGGATTGCATTAAATAGACGGTGAAAGGGTTCGAACAACAAAACAAGCAAACTAAACTGGGGTTACAACCCTGGAACAATCCTAGATAACACTAAACGAGTTACTACGACTAAACGAACTAGGCAAAATAAAAGGATAGAAGGGTTTGAGTCACAAGACAATATCCGGATTACAACCCTGAAATAACTCGGACAACAAAAATGACAACAAAATAAACCAGCAAGACTCCTCCCCGGCTAGCCACAAAAGGAGCATCTTTCCAATCACCAAGCTCAACATCTTAGCCACTGAGTTCCGCATCAACATTACTAGGACCTTCACAAGTCTCCATCACATTGACCTTAGCAAATTGTGTTTGGGTCCCTTTTGCCAGCTCGTTCTTAAGATCAACTTCCAGAACCGAGACTGATAGCGCTGAAAGCTTTGCGGCAAGTGGCCTCCGAGGATCTCAGAAGAGTTCTCATATTCCTTTTCAACACAAATCATACCCACCATATGCGTCTCATTATGAACAGGCAATGGACTTTGACTAGTGTCTATTGCATCTAGATTTTGCACGACAATGTCACCGGTATCAATAAGCTTCTGAACTACTCTTTTCAGATGCCAACACTTTTCTATGTTATGACCCGGGGCATTAGAGCAATATGTGCACCTTTGAGAATAATCAAAATTCTTTGGAAGAGGGTTCGGCTTTTTTATCTGAATCGACTTCAACGTGTCCAATTGCCTCAACCTTTGGAACAAACTAGCATATGATTCTCCAATAGGAGTGAAAGTCTTTTCTTTTTCCTGTTGCCTTTTTATTTTGTACTCTGGCCTCGGTTGGAACCTTTTGCGGGTAGGTGGTTGATATGCTTGAGGGGGCGATTAAGACATTTTTGGAGGCGGTGCATGCCATTGCGGGTCTTGTGGATGTGGACCATATGGCGGTGCATTGTGGATAGAGTACTGGGAAGGTGAGGTATGACTTTGGGGATTTTGTGGAGAGAAGTAGCAGTGGGGAGGATTATCTGGAGTACGAGGATATTCATGGGGTCGATGTCGAGGCTGAAAGCGTTGAGCAGGAATGCCCACTGGATCTTGTCGTTGGCGGTGCTCAACAGCATCTTTTCTGTTTCTCTTTCTTCCATCCAAACTTACTGAGATGTTCTGAATGTCTTCTGTAGTATCTTTCAATGCAGAATAACTAATGATTTTGCATGACTTGATTCCCTCTTCTACCATCTCCCCCATTTTACCACAACATTGAAAGGTTTACCCAAGGCCTGGATCAAATGACTGAAGTAGGTGGGCCCCTGGGTTGACCAATATTTGTGTAATTATTTTCTTATCTTTTTTTATTTTCTTGTTCATTTTCTTAGTTTTTGACAAATGGCATCATGTAATGAAACTTTGTCAGACGGTAGTTGTTCATACTTTGATGACCCTTGTCCTTATTATGGAGGACCACACTCATGTCAATATTATTTAAATTCTCCCTGGGGAGGATTGTGCGCACAATCTCAAACCTGCGTGTATGCCACCTCCACAACAGAATCAATTAACATCAATCAAAGTACCATAATACGCGTGTACGCCATCAAGTGATAAGCATGACATGGTGATCCTAGGGGGAAGGATCCATATCCACTACAATAACAACACGACAATGACCTCGTGCCATAAGAACAATATCATCACAAATGCACGGCAAAGGCCTCGTGCCATAACAAAAAAAAATATCATCATACTCGCTCGCCAAAACCTCGTACCGCAACATCATCACATCACAATATCCGCACGGAAGAGACCCCGTATCAACATCAAGCCAATCTGCTTAACATGTCCGTATGTGCAAAAATCATAAAAATTCGAGATAAAAATTTATCATCAAAGAGACATTTGCTTACAAGTCATAAGTAAGGCGCACAAGGACCTACTAATAATAAAGTGCATATGTGTGCTCAAGATGTAAAGCATGACTACGGCTAAATCAATATAGCAATGACTCCACAAATGCCCATCTTGGCTAATTAGGATTTAATAATCCTAAAACATGATCTCTAGCATGAAAGGATAATCTCACATAGTCATACAAAGGACTACACATGTATCATAGAGAGCACACAATAAAATTAAGTCATAATAGAATCGTAGAGTCTAATTCGATCATTTTCATATGTAGCACCCACTTACACGCTCGTCACCTCACATATTTGTTGCTTAACACACATTACAATTAGACAAATAAAGTCCAATCCTAAGGGTTACTCCCTCACACAAGATTAGGTCAGTATCTTGCCTAATCTTGTGTGAGGGAGTAACCCTTAGGTAAGGGTGAGGGTTACTCCCTCACCCTTACCCGTATCTCCCTCCCATGATTTTTGGAGTATTAGGCAATACTCCAAAAATGCCTTACCCTTAGAAACCACCTCCGAGCGGCTCGTATTTAGCCAAAAATATCTCAATAACATCAAACAAAGCCATAAGATTCAAATCCAAACAATAAATGTTCAATCTTTAATCAAATACCCATACGTCAACAAAAGTCAACCTCGGTCGACATGGTCAAACCCGAGTCAAGGGATAGATCCCGATTACCCATAACTCTACGAGTACAAATATGTGATTATATTCCTAAATGGAGTCCAAATCATAGCTCAAAATCCCAATTCTCACTCTATTATGTTGTAGGGAAAATCCCAAATTTTCCCGAAATTTCCATGTTTTGGGTGTTAATAATCCATGTAGATGCTTGAAATAATACTAAAAATGTGTATAACTGACTTACCCCAAAGTCTTCTTCGAAAATCTCCAAGCCAAAATGACCTCTCCTAAGTCTAGGGTTCAAAAATGAAAGAATGGCTAAATCCCGAAATTCATCACTTAAATGCACTACCTAGGGGAACCCTTCGCGAACGTGGCACGTGCCTCGCTTTTGCGAAGCACAACAACTTCTGGCCTAAAAATAACCATCGCATACGTGGAAAGCCCCTCGCGAACACGATGAACAATTCCTGCCTACCAACGCGAACGCGGCCAGGAATTCGCCAATGCAAAGGCCAAATCTCCAGCCCCAGGTTCCCCTTCGCAAGCAAGGAACAAACCTCTGTCGAGCACTAAATACTTCATCGCGAATGCGAGGCTCCTCCCACGAATGTTATGAACACTAGACACCAACAGAATAAGCCAACTCCAAACTTGCTTCGGGTTGTCCGAAACTCACCTGGACCCTGTCCAATCACACCAACAAGTCCATACATACTACTCAGACTCATCCAAAGCCTCAAAACATATACTACAACATCATAACGAATGAAGGATAAAACACAAGTTGAACTTAACTTAAGATCAAGAACTTTCAACATCAAAGCAAGCGTCCAATGCAAGCTTAACCAATTTGGATTACAACCCAACTTTGAACACACGTCCCAATGAAAAAACAAACCTATCGCACTTTTCGGAACAACAATCCCAATCCTATATCATCAAATTCAAACCCTAGTCAAACCTATGAACTCTTCAAACCTTCAAATTGCCAATTTCGGCACATAGAGCCAAAATATCATAGGAACCTCTAAATTCGGACATGACTTAGTCAAAAATCACCATACGAACCTATTGGAACTATCAAATCACCAATCCGAGGTCGTTTATAAAAAAATTAAACCTTTGTCAACTCTTACAACTTAAGCCTAAAATAATGGAATGAAGTGTTCCGATTCACTCCAAAACTTCCCCGAAATCAAACCAACAATCCCCGCAAGTCACCAAACAACAATAAAGCATATGGGAAGCATCAAATAGGGAGACGAGACTCAAACACACAAAATGAATGGCGATGTCATTATACTCTCTCCCTTGAACAGTCTCTTGCCCTCAAACGAGTTTAGAATCATACATGAAGTGCCAAAAAGTAAGTCCATGTGCTTCGTATATCATGATGTGTCTCCGAAGTTGCCTCATCAACTGGCTGACCTGTCCACTAGACCTTCGCTGGCGCGATCTCCTTAGACTTGAGCTTCCGAACCTGCCTATACAAAATGGTCACCGGCTCTTCTACATAAGCCAAATTCTCATCTAGCTACACTGTGCTGAAGTCCAAAACATGTGACTTATCTTCATGGTAATTCCAAAGCATAGAGACATGGAACACCGAATGAACTTCTGAAAGACTAGGAGGCAAAGCAAGTCTATAAGCAATCTCGCCAACTTTCACCAACACCTCAAAAGGACCAATAACCTTCGGGATCAACTTGCCCTTCTTTCCAAACCTTATCACGCCCTTCACAAGAAAAACTCTAAGAAGAACCTTCTCACTCTCCATGAATGTCGTATCATGAACTTTCTGATCAGCATTACTCTTCTGTTTGGACTTAGCTGTGCGAAGCCTCTCCTCAATCAACTTCACTTTCTCTAAAGCATCACGGACCAAGTCTTCGCCCAATAACCTAGACTCGTTGGGCTCGAGCCAACCAACTGGGCAAGGACATCGCCTCTCAGATAAGGCCTCATATGGAGCCATCTGGATACCAAACTGGTAGCTGTTGTTGTAGGCGAACTCCGCTAAAGGTAAAAACCGATCCCACTAGCCTCCAAAATCAATGATGTAGGCCCTCAATATATCTTCAAGATCTGAATGTTCTGCACTGACTGTCCGTCCGTCTAAGAGTAGAATGTAGTACTCAACTCCACCTATGTGCCCAACTAATGTTGAACCGCTCACCAGTGCTACGTGAACTGAGTGTCGCGACCCTAGATGATAGAAATAGGTACACCATGCTAGCGAACTATCTCTCTGATGTAGATATGAGCCAACCTTTCCGGAGGTAGGAAGTCATAACCAGAAAAAAATTCGCCAATTTGGTCAATCGATCCACAATGACCCAAATGGCATCAAACTTCCTTAAGATCTGTGGCAATCCTACCACAAAGTCCATAGTAATATGCTCCCACTTCCATTCTGGTATCTCAATCCTCTGAAATGAACTACTCTACTTTTGATGCTCACACTTGGCCTGTTGATAGTTCAAACACCATGAAACATGCCCAACAATATCCTTTTTCATCCTTCTCCACCAATAATGTTGTTTCAAATCACGATAGATCTTCGTAGCACCTGGATGAATAGAATACCATGAATTATGAGCCACTTCAAGAATCAACTCTCTATAGCTATCAACATTAGGAACACAAACTCGGCCCTAAAGTTGCAATACACCATCATCACCAATAGCGACCTCCATAGCACTACCTCGCTGCATTGTGTTCTTAAGGACATGCAAATGGGGATCATCATACTGGCAAGCCTTAATGCACTCGAATAAGGATGATTGTGAAACAACACAAGCAAAGACTCTTGCTCGGCTTAGAAATATCCAATCTCACTAATCTATTGGTCGATGCCTGAACATCCATAGCTAAAGGCCTCTCCCCAGCTCAAATAAATCCCAAACTCCCCATGCTCTCCGCCTTTCTACTCAAGGCATCAACTACTACATCACCCTTCCCTGGATGATACAGAATAGTGACATCATAATCTTTCAACAACTCCAACCATCTCCACTGCCTCAAATTCAGATAGTTCTGTTTAAACAAATGCTGAAGACTTTAATGATTAACGTAGACCTCACAACCCATGCTATATAAGTAATAAATCCAAATCTTAAGCATGTGTGCCCTAGTTGCTAACTCCAAATCATGAACCAGATAATTCTTCTCATGGGGCTTCAATTGGCGCGATGCGTAAGCAATCACGCTACTGTCCTACATCAACACACACCCAAGACCAACATACGAAGCATCGTAATGGACCGTATACAAACCCGATCTTGAAGGCAATACCAAAACAAGAGTTGTAGGCAAAGAAGTCTTGAGCTTCTGAAAGCTCTCCTCACACTCGTCAGACCATCTTAATGGATCGCCCTTCAGAGTCTACTTAGTCAATGGAGCTGCAATAGTCGAGAAACCCAGTACAAAACGACAGTTGTAACCAGCTAAACCTAGAAAACTCCTAATCTATATGGTCTTAGAATGTTTGGGCAAACTCTGAACAGATTCAGTTTAGATCCACCTTGATCGCGTCACTAGACACCACGTAGCCGAAGAATAACATGGAATCCAACAAGAACTCACACCTGGAGAACTTAGCATATAACTTCTTCTCCCTTAAAATCTGATGCACCATACTTAAAGGATGCTCGTGCTCCTCCCTACTATGGGAATATACTAAGATATCATCAATGAACACAATGACAATGCAATCCAAATAAGTCTGGAATACATTGTTTATCAAATGCATGAATGATATTGGGGCACTGGTCAAACCAAAAGACATCACCAAGAACTCGTAATGCCCATAACGGGTCCTGAAAGCCGTCTTAGGAATGTTTGAAGCCTTGATCTTTAATTGATGGTACCCCGATCTCAAGTCAATCTTTGAGTCATCAATGTGCAACGATGGATACTTATTCTTGATGGTAACGTTGTTCAATTTCATGTAGTCAATGCACATCCATGGAATGGTATTTTTTCTTAACAAATAGTACCGACGTACCCCAAGGTGAAACCCTCGGCCTGATGAAACCTTTATCCAACAATTCCTGCAACTATTCTTTCAACTCTTTCAACTCGGCTGAAGCCATGCGATAGAATGGAACAAGTGTGGGGTGACGGCTCGGTGCCAAATCAATACCAAAATCAATATCCCTATCGAGTGACATACTCAGTATGTTTGCTAGCAATACATCTGGATCTCACACCGCGGGGACTGAATCAACCGTAGGAGTATCAACACTAATATCTCTAACAAAGGCTAAGTATGCCAAACATCCCTTCTCAACATCCGTTGAGCCTACTGAAAGGAAACCGCCCTATTGAGAACTGACCAAGCGAACCCCTCCATTCTAACCCAGGCAACCTCGGCATAGATAATGTCACATCTTAGCATGACAATGAAGAATAGTATGGTACGGAAATAACCAATACATACCAAAAATCAAATCACAGTCCACCATATTAAGAAAAAAAAGATCAACCCTAGTATCCTAGTCCCTAATATTAACCACACAAGAACAGTAGACCCGATCCACCACAATATAATTTGCAACAGGTGTAGAAACATAAATAGGAGTATCCAAAGAATCACGAGACATATACAAATATGAATGCAAAGTAGGATGACACATATGTGTCGACGCCCCCCTTTTTCTCGCGGAATCGGGTTCACGACATTCGGGAAGACAACTCTTATCCCGTTTTGGGAATTGGGTTTTTGGAGTTTGGAGAGTCACCACCTAATGATTATAGTGCACTAGGACACTTTTAGAAGAATTAAAGATGCAGACCACAGTTTTGGGTAAGGGCTTGAAATTATCTCGAGGGGAAGGTGTTAGGCACCCCTCAAGATCCACTAGTGTGGTTCCCGGCCATGCTACAATTGTGACTTTAAGTGCAAATGCGAATAAACTAACAAGCATAACAGCAAGCACAAAAGGTTAAAAGAAGTGCTGAAATTCAGAAAGGGAGCAGTTTAGTTGTAAAAGAAATGTGCAAGTAGAGGGAAGAAGTCAAGTAATTAGTGCAAGCAAACCAAAAATCGTGTGAGAAACAGAAGTTGAAAGTGCAGCAGCTATTAAAGTTCTAAAAACATTGTTAAACTAATAAAAGGAGAGGGGAGTCCTAGGTTTATACACTACATGGATCATTTGCACAACACTGGTACCCAATTGTACACATAGTGTTATCGTGTAATCATCATCTCCATGTTTACCCTTCCCACCCCGTTAAGGTATTAAAGCGCGGAACGGTATCGTTTACTTATCGCATGCTACTACCCGTCCCAATCCTATCAGTTCCGGGGTATTAGGACTTCTAATCCTAAAAGGAAAGAAAGGGATGGAGGCCTTTGTGGAGTTTAAAGGATAAAATTCTAGCTCGACATTCAAAACAAGTATCAAATAAAGGGAAGAATAAACAAGCAAATAAGGCTCAAATAAACCCCAGAAATCAAATAATCATATAGTTTAGCATGCCTTGACAAATACTGATTTGGTCTTAGATTAAAATTAAGCAGTGAGCGGACAGGTTCAACACGTATATTTGGACAAAAAGTCTGCATTAGGCAACTCGGATACAGTTGTCAGAGATTAAGGCACTAAATTAGTCGCGAGTTCATTTAAGAAAGTACTGATTTTAGAAGATGATCATGCAGAAGAGTCTTGAAGAAAAAGGGTATGCTGCAGACGTTTAGAAACTAGTTCAAGAGGGAAAACAAACTGCCTAATTGTAGTTAAACACAAAAAAAAAAATTTTGAAAATTCCAGAAGGGACAGAGTTATCTAAAGAAAAGAGTGAGTTGCGGAACTGATTTAAAATGACGAGTTCAAAAGACAGGAATTGAGTTGGAAAACACGTTTAGGCAGAATATTAGAAAGAAGGAGTTTCAGAAAAGATATGCCAGTTAAAGAAATAGATTTTAGGGAAAAGTATACACTGATTTGAAACAAGTTTTATTAGAGACTACGTTTTGGAAAACATGTACTGACTTAGGCGTATAAGAAACGGCTAATCAATTGCTACTGCTGTTAGACAGGCTAAGCGAGTTTGGTTCAAAAGAAGCTCCTATGGACATGATATCTACAAGAAGCTCTTATTTATTAAACCTAAAGTTTGCCTAATGTCATGCGTATGCACATCCTATAGGCATGACACCTATAAATTTGCAGAAAATTAACTCCTATAGGCAGGATTTCTATATGCATAATTGCAGAAAGTGAGTGTTAAGTCCTATAGACATGCTTTCTATGTGATTAAAACGGTCATATAGGCAGGATCTCTAGATGGTTAAATAATAAAGTCCTAAGATCATGATTTCTACCCTTTTGATGCAAGAAAGTAAAGACCCCTCCCACATCGCTTTACTATACTCCCCGAGTTTATACAAGTTATTACAGAATGTAGAAAAAATACATCAGAGGCTAACAGCTAGATCCGAGCAGCCTAATTCGACCTTAATGTCTAATAATATGCGATTGAGCCACTCCCGGGATCCAGATTTCCAAAGCCTTCTCTTTACCCAAGGTGTTTCAAAGTTCCAAGGAATCTCAGGGATTCCCGGCATTGCTTACACCCAAGATACCATTAGAATAGAAACAGTGCAGTGTGGAGAGCCAGCTCTCAGGCATCCAAGTTCAGAGGGAGCTCATGGGGCCCCAAAGCATGGCTTGCAAGAGAGGGGCGGAACATAATAGCTAAGAGTAAGTGCAAAGTGAAAGGGGGATTGGGGAGCCATGACAGGTTGTGTACATACCTAGCCACAAAGTAGGCTGGCACACCCCTGATCACCTGCTTGGTCAAACACATTAAGAGCAGACCCTTGAAGGTCAGACCAGAGTCTGGACAGTGATTAGGACACTGCCAGACCCAAGTCTAAAGCTCAAAAACACATAAAGGGGAAAAGGGAATGGGAACTGATTAAGTTTGGGATTCAAAGAATCCAATCCAGAATCATGGACAACAATGTTAGAGTGTTGTCATGCCCTGAACCATAGCTCACATATAAAGGGGTATGAGGGTTTGGGATTCATAAAGTATCAAATTCATGACAAGCAACTGACAGGATGCATACATAATTTAAATACTGAATTACAAAGGAAAGGGGGAACATGTTACAATATGCTAGAAACAAATGTCAACTAAAAGAATTGGACAGAAGTGGGCAGAAGTAAACACATTGTGGTGGAGACATGTAAACTAACTGAGACATACCAGTAGAGAAGCAAAAGAGTGCAGGAGAAAGTAGAGTAAACAAAGTCCACAGGAGCACAAGTAAAAGAGAGAGAGTTTTTAAGTGAGAGTGATTTGTGAACTCAGATTGAGTTATGTGTTCGTGTGTCTCAAAGAGAAGGAAGGAGAGTATTTATAGTTTGAAATCAGGCAGGGAACAAGGTAAGAAAATAACCATGTATCAATTAGAATCAATCAGTAGCGGAAAATCCCTTTAATTGAGGAATTCAAATTTGAATGGCAAAGGGCAAGAGTTTTTTTTTTAAGGAAGGAGATCAAGTAAGCATATTGTGTATAGCATACAAATAAGGGGTAAATACATAGGGCTTTTAATTAAGGAAAGAAAATTTTGAAATACACGGTCAAGTAAATAAGGCAAGGACAAAGTAAATCAATTGGTACGTAGTAAATCAGGGAATTGGGGATTCAAAATTGCCCCTGAACCAAGTCAGAAATAGGGGAATCGAAAGGTTAAAAAGAGTTTTCAAATAAAACAAGGAAAGAATCAATCATGCTTACACAAAAAAGTCTGAAATTAGTCCCGAATCTATGGTTATTTTAGAGGAACATTCAGCGTGTATAAAGAGCACACAAACATTAGGCATGCGAGGTTAAACCAATTTAGAGATGAGAACCAGACAAAACACATAGCAGATAACCTTAGAAGAAACATTCAGAAACCTCAAAAGAAACCAAGATTCCTGACATGCAAGTTCTAGAATGTCATAAAAGGTCACAGAGATATGCAGACATGCACAAACAGAAACAAGAGAAAACCACGAGCGTTAAGACAAAGGTAGGCAAGAACATGATCAGCGGAACATTAGAAACAAAATTAAAGCATGAGCCTGAACACATATAGCAAAAAGTAAGTCAACAACCTAGGCTAGCATGCGAACACAGAATGTAAAAGAATCTCTGTAGAAATCCGGTAAGAAACAAGAGAACATCCTCGAACATAATAGGAAATAAAGCAACGAGCATAAACACACATAAAGGGAGAGTAAAAGAATCAGAAAACATTTAGGAGCCATTTTCAGAAAACCCTAAAATTGATTTGAACAGTTTTGAAAAATGAAATTTGGGGAAAAACTCTAAATGTTACCAACAGCGTAGATCTAGCACAGATCTAAAAGAATAAATGAAAAGGAACCTCGAATAGGCTAGGGATTCTGAGAACCCTAAAGGACGAGAAAGGCTTGGAAGTCACGAGAATGGATCTGAGTAGATAAGGTCGAATCCAGGCTCAAGAGGCCGAGCTATGCCGGAGCAAGGCCGGAAACGGCGAAAGAATCTCGAATCGACCAAGGTCTGGATGAAGACCCTTGAGGTCTAGCCTCGAATCTTCAGTGAGCAGGCGTGTGGGAGCAGTAGGTGGTGAGTAGAGGTCGTCCATGTTAGATTAGCCATGGATTCCGGTGGTTTGAGGTCGAAGAGGGGGTAGGCGGCTATTAGGGTTTCAGGTGGGTGAGAGCGTTTGAGAGAGACGAGGGATTAGAGGCGGCGGTCTCTGAGAAAATGGGGAGGGTTTGGGGGGTCGTTTAGAATTAAAAATGGTAAGGGGGATTGATCAACGGCTCAGATTAAAAGGGACACGGGCCGGTTCAGGTGATTGGGTGTTGGTTCGGGTAGATTAGGGGATTGGGTTCAATTTGGGGCTGAGATTGGGGCCCAATTCCGGTTAAAATTGAAATGCAAAAAGGGCTAACTTTTAAATAGCCACTTTTCCCTTGTTTAATTTATAAAAAATAGCAAAAATAATTTCTGGAAGTAAATCAAATATGCTAAAATGATTAATAATACATAATTATCAAATTAAAAATACTGGGGCCAATTTTATAAATATAATTACAATTAAATCTTAAAAGGGGCTAATATTGCAATTATGTGCAAATTAATTTTAATACTAAATAAATTTGTAAAAAATATGCAAAAAATCATGTTAGCCATATTTTGGTGTAAATATGAGAATAAAAAATAGGTTGTCCACCAAAATTATAACTTTGGGAATAATTATTGGATTTTATGGTATAAAAATAGGCAATAAATTGGTTTTAAAAAATCATTAAAAATTTGGTAAAGTACCAAAACTCTTGTGGGTGCTCATATATGCACATATATGTTATTTTGAAAGTATTTAGGTATAAAAAATATTTAGGGAAAAATTGGGTATCAACAGCTGCCCCTCTTTACCCGGGAAGGATGAAAGAGTTGTCGGGTAAAGATATGATGGCCAATTTTGACCGAAAGCGGCGATTTGAAAAGAATTTGACCGAGCTCTGGTTTCCGAGCTGCCTACATATCCCTGGTTTTACAGGAATCAGGCCGTATGTAGTTCAGGAACCATTGACGGAACATGCCAATGGAGATTCGAAAGAGACAGACACGATGTTTAGGGTGGCAGAAGTATTTGAAGTTTGATCGGCTGCGGGAACCGGAGCGGGATCGCTCCTGCTGAGGCAGCCATTGCTGGCCGGTGTACTTGCAAGTGAGCAATACGGGCGTATATTGTGCATAAACTTAAACGTGATGCAAGTTCCCGTTGGACCATGAATGCTGTCTTCGGACGGTTAGGATGACGTCCTCGGACCATGATGTCCTGGGCCATGAAGCGAAAAATTAAAGGATTCGCAGGCTATGAAATGATGTTCTCGGGCGATGATAATGATGCCTCCGAACCATGATTCCTTTGAATAGTGATGTGCAGGTTATAAAGTGGGGTCCTCGGGCCATGGCATGGTGTTCTCGGGCTCTCAGGATGATGCCCCTGAACAATGACGCCTTCGGACAGTTTTGGCGATATTTCAGCCCATGAAATGCAGGATTTGGCGGTATTCAGCCGATGCAAAAAATGTAAATGGCGATATTTCAGCCGATGCAAAAAATGTAAATGGCGATATTTCAGCCGACAGAAATTTAAATAAAGCAGGCAACGTTTCAGCCGATGCAAAAATGTGAATGGCGATATTTCAGCCGACAGAAAGCATTGGTATAGATGATGATGGAGATGAACTGGCGATCTTTCAGTCGATGTAGAATTTAAATAAAGTTTGGCGATATTTCAGCCAATTGCAAGGCGTTAAGTAAAGGTGGCGATATTTCAGCCATGCAAGAAAGATAAGGTGGCGATATTTCAGCCATGCAAGAAAGATAAAGTGGCGGTATTTTAGCCATGCAAGTGGAGGTAGAGCTTAACCTCGGAAGGCAGAAAGGTAGCATTATGCAGATAATGCAGGATGAGACAGTGCTTAGTCTCGGAAGGCAGAAAGGTAGCCTTATGCAGATAATGCAGGATGAGACAGTGCTTAGTCTCGAAAGGCAGAAAGGTAGCCTTATGCCGATGATGCAGATGGAGACAACGCTTAGTCTCGGAAGGCAGAAAGATAGCCTTATGCAGATGATGCAGATGGAGACAACGGTTAGTCTCGGAAGGCAGAAAGATAGCCTTATGCAGGTAATGCAGATGGAGACAATGCTTAGTCTCGAAAGGCAGAAAGATAGCCTTATGCAATGCAAAGAATGCAGAGGGAGACAACGCTTAGTCTCGGAAGGCAGAAAGATAGCCTTATGCAATGCAAAGAATGCAGAGGGAGACAACGCTTAGTCTCGGAAGGCAGAAAGATAGCCTTATGCAATGCAAAGAATGCAGATGGAGACAACGCTTAGTCTCGGAAGGCAGAAAGATAGCCTTATGCAGATAATGCAGATGGAGACAACGCTTAGTCTCGAAAGGCAGAAAGATAGCCTTATGCAATGCAGGAAAATAAAAGGACGGATAGTAGTGAGATTTCTTAGCTGATTGCTGATCACGATGCCGTGACTGTCAAGGAGGTTGTGTGTGGATAATAATTACGGACGAGTAATGATTCTGAGAAGTTGCGTCTTTGAGGAATATGCGTACGTAAATATACCTGACGAGTGTCTGCATCCAAAGAGAAATCGTGAGTTTTGTAAGGGGGAAAGGTTAGTTCGTCTTCCCCTGGCTTCCGGCGTTGCGTATCATTGGGGTAGTGTTGCTAAACAGCAGCAATTCGAACAATAATTATGCATGATTTAGTAAATATAACGTAAGTAGAAAAAATAGTTTTCTTTTAGATGAACCAACGACTGGACGAGGTTCAAGACATTGCAACCTCTCTTGCTCCGGAATTTTGAGGGTCCTCCTCAAAATTTTGCCCCAGTTTACTGGGCTGGCACTTCTGACGGCTGCGCTGAACGACTGACGGATCAACTTTGGAATTTTGAGGATCCTCCTCAAAATTCTGCCCCAGTTTACTGAGATGGCATTCCTGGCGATGAGTGGCTGAAAACTAACTTCGGAATTTTGAGGAGGACCCTCAAAATTCTGCCCCAGTTCCAATAGTAGGGGGAAAATGAATTTTTTATTAAATTGTGACTGAACCCATAGGGCTGCCTACGTATCCCCTCTTAAACGGGATTCAGGTCAGGCGTAGTTCAAATACATCATAAAAGGAATCGTAAGTGGTTACACATAGTATCGCTTCACTGCATCTGAATTGATCGGCTTTGGCCAAACTTCTCCGTCCATTTCTGCCAGAATAAGGGCTCCTCTAATTAGAACCCGGTGAACCATGTACGGACCCTGCCAGTTGGGAGAGAATTTTCCCTTGGCTTCATCTTGATGTGGGAATATTTTCTTCAACACCAGCTGCCCTAGTGTAAACTTCCTTGGCTTAACTCTTTTGTTGAAGGCTCTGGACATTCTGTTCTGATATAACTGACCGTGGCAGACTGCATTCATCCTTTTCCCATCTATAAGGGCTAACTGCTCGTAGCGACCTTTTACCCATTCTGCGTCGTCCAACTCTGCTTCTTGTATGATCCTCAAGGAGGGAATTTCTACCTCGGCGGAGATGACCGCCTCTGTACCATAAACCAGCATGTATGGAGATGCTCCGGTCGATGTGCGGACCGTGGTGCGGTATCCCTGTAGGGCAAATGATAACTTCTCATGCCATTGTTTGTGACTTTCGACCATCTTCCTTAATATCTTCTTGATATTCTTGTTGGCTGCCTCTACAGCTCTATTCATCTGAGGCCTGTAGGCTGTAGAATTCTTGTGTTTGATCTTGAATGACTCGCACATGGCTTTCATCAAGTCGCTGTTAAGATTGGAACCATTATCAGTGATGATTGATTCCGGAATTCTGAATCGGCAAACAATACGGTCACAGACGAAATCTGCCACAACTTTCTTAGTCACCGCCTTGTATGACGCTGCTTCAACCCATTTAGTGAAATAATCGATTGCCACCAGGATAAACCTGTGCCCGTTTGATGCGGCAGGCTCGATAGGTCCAATGACGTCCATTCCCCAGGCGGCGAATGGCCATGGTGAGCTTGTTGCAGTAAGCTCGTTTTGAGGCACCTTTATCATATCTGCATGTATCTGACAGCGATGGCACTTGCGAACATACTGGATACAGTCTGTTTCCATAGTCATCCAGAAATAGCCTGCTCGGAGTATCTTCTTTGCTAAGACAAAACCATTCATGTGCGGCCCGCAGGTCCCTGCGTTCACTTCGTCCAATGGTCTGGATGCTTCTTTTGCTTCGACACACCTTAGCAAACCCAAATCGGGAGTCCTCCTGTACAGGATTCCTCCGCTGTGAAAGATGTTGTTGGATAATCTCCGAAGTGTGCGCTTCTGAGTGGCGTTGGCAAGTTCTGGATATTCTCCTGTTGTCAAGTACTCTTTGATGTCGTGGAACCATGGTTTTCTGTCCGCTTCTTCCTCAACGTGAGCACAATAAGCTGGCTGATCGTAGATCTTTACTGGGATGGGATCAATGAAATTTGTGTCTGGATGCTGGATCATGGATGATAAAGTAGCTAGTGTGTCAGCGAACTCGTTTTGGACCCTGCCAAATGGCATCATTTTGTAACAATACATTCCCCACGGCGTGATGAAAGCCGTTTTCTCTGCATCTTCCTTATCCATCCATATTTGATGATATCCGACGAAACAATCAACAAAGGACTGCAACTCATGCTTGGCGCAGTTGTCGATAAGAATGTGTATGTTCGGCAAGGGGAAGTCATCTTTGGGACTGGCCCGGTTAAGATCCCGGTAGCGACACAGATTCTAACCTTCCGTCCTTCTTTGGTACTGGCACGATGTTGGCTAACCATGTTGGATACTCTACCACTTTGAGAACCTTAGCTTTGACTTGCTTAGTAACCTCTTCTTTGATTTTCAAACTCATGTCGGGCTTGAATTTCCTGAGCTTTTGCTTTACCGGTGGACAGGCTAGATCTGTTGGCAACTTATGAGCTACAATGGACGTGCTGAGACCAGTCATATCATCGTACGACCAGGCGAATATGTTCTCATATTCTTTTAAAAAATCCGTATATTCTTCCTTCTCTGATGGCGAACGCTGATGCGAGTTTCTTTGACATTTTCCATATCTCCCAAATTAATGACCTCAGTTTCTTCCAAGTTGGACTTAGGTCTATTTTCAAAATTCTCAATCTCTCTGACGACCTCTTCAGGTATATCATCTTCTTCTAAGTCTAAATCCTTTTGTTGCGTTGTTTCATTGCAAGTCACAGTCGTTGGTTCATCATCAAGATAAGTAATAGTAATGCTGTATAAAATAGAGTAAATGATAGAGAAAATAATAAGCGAGATATATGATAAACTGAAATGCTTTGTCTAAATTCATAATTGTTTGAAACGTCAGAGCTCTTTTCAAAATTAAAGACAATGCGCAAAGGAAATTAGCTAGTAAAAAGTAAAATGAGATGCATGGTGCTTTTGTTTAGCCTTGCTACCCCGAAGCCTTCTGGGCCCCGAAGGTTCTGATTGACCAGTTGCTGAGGCGGTCCCCTCTGTTCACAGCTTGTATGGAAGGGCCTTCCTCCCCTTCCTCCTCGAAAAGAACACAACAGTCCATATCATCATCCTCTAGAAACAGATTCTTCATGGCTGCCAATGCTTCATCTTCTTCCGACCCATATATAGTATCTGCCGGTTGGAAGGTCTGCTCCAGGCTAGGTATCGGAAGCTCCAATGGATAGTAGGGGCCGCGCCATGGTGGCGACCAGTTCTGGAATTCTTCCCAAGTGTAACCATACCCTAAGCCAAAGGTAGTGCCATGCTTCTTCAGTTTGATGGGCTTAGTGATCCCCTGAAGATTTTTACCGAGTCCCTTTCCAGGATCGTACCCACACCAATTCAGGATACTTTCGATCTTGTTGTCCCACCACTTATCTTTATCTACAGCGTTGACCCTTTCGATGTGGTGGTATGTTTCTCCGCCTATTCTCCTTCTGCCCCCGATCATTGGGATGGTCTGACGACTATATATGGGGTTACTACCATCGCCATGAATGATCACTTCTTAGTGATTCCATTCAAACTTTACCGCCTGATGCAGGGTCGATGCTACGGCTCTAGCGGTGTGGATCCAGGGCCGTCCTAACAGCAAGTTGTAGGATGTCGGGACGTCTATCACTTGAAAGTCGACGTCGAACCATGTTGGCCCCATTTGCAAGCATAGGTTGATTTCTCCAATAGTAGCCCTTTGGGACCCATCGAAGGCCTTGACATTGATAGCCCCATCTTTGATCTCGTGTAGGCCTTTCCCTAGAGTTCTAAGAGTTACAAGTGGACAGATGTTGAGGCTCGATCCTCCATCGATCAGAACTCTAGTGATGAAATAATCCTCGCATTGCACGGTGATGTGCAGTGCCTTGTTGTGGCTCAGTCCTTCCGGTGGCAACTCATCTTCGTGGAAGGTTATTTTATGGCTCTCCAGCACTTGCCCCACCATATTCGCCATTTCACCCCCGGTTATATTGCTGGGCACATAGGCTTCGCTCAGTATCTTCATTAGGGCATTCTTGTGAGCGTCTGAACTCTGTAGAAGAGCTAGGATAGATATCTGTGCTGGTGTTTTGTTTAATTGCTCAACGACCGAGTACTCCTTAGCCTGTATTTTCCTCCAAAGAACGTCGGGCCCTATTTCAATAGGCCGTCCCGGGGCTTGCTTACTGGACTCGGCTAGGTACTCTGGGGTGTAAACCCTTCCTGTTCTAGTCATTCCTTGTGCGGAAATCGTTTCTCCTATCTTGGTCTTTTCTTTCCTCCTAGCTTCGGAAGTATAATCCCATGGTATGGTATTTGAGTGGAATGGTGTTATGTCTGACATTGCCACTGGAATAGGCACCCTAGGTGGTAACACAACAACTTCAAAGGGTGCAGGTGCTTTTGGAACTCCAAATTCAACCTCAATTGGCCCGGACGCCTTTGCAGAAGGAGGCGCTTCAAATTTGAGAGGCATAGACATGCTTACTTCATCATCCCTGGAGGGCTGATTCTGCACAACAATTGGGTTAAGGGTAACCGCTGGTTTCTTTGGTTCATCCCCTTCCGCAATCAAACCTATCTACACTTTAGGGTCCTAATCATCCTCGATCTCGATCATATGAATGTCTCCACCTTTGTGGTCAGGCATGGGGTTATTACGAACATTAGGAGCAAGCTCCTTTACTGCAATGACCTTATTGTCGATCAGGGTCTGAATCTTGTCTTTCAATGAACGGCACTCGTCAAGGGTGTGTCCTTTCATGCCGGAGTGATACGCACAGGTCTTGTTGGGGTTGACCCACTGGGAGGGATTTTCTGGAGCTTTGGCCGGGATAGGAGTGACGTAACCAACAGCTTTAAGTCTTTCATATAGCTGGTCAATCGGTTCAAGAATGGCTGTGTATTGTCTGGGAGGTTTGCGGTCAAAATTTGGTCTGGGTATTGGAAAATTTTGACGGGTGGGTGGTGATTGGTAGTGAGAGGTTTGAGCGTTATAATCTTGGTAAACAGGTGTTGGTTGAGAGTATCTGGGTGAGGTGGGTTGATATGTGAGAGGTGGAGAGGATTGGTAAACGGGAGGTGGATAGGAGGGTGCGGGTGCTTGGTAATTCGGGATGGGCTGATATGTAAGTGGAGGTGATGGGTAGGTGTGGTATTTTGGTGGTGATTTGGCTCCCTGTGCGACCATCACGGCACTCACATCTTTCTTCTTGGATGCGCCACCAGTTTGTAAAGCCTTATTGGTGGCTTGCAATGCTTCAAGATTTGTAACCATACCATTCTTAATGCCCTCTTCGATTCTTTCTCCGAGTTTGATGATATCAGAGAACTTTTGACCCTCGATCAGCATCAACCTCTCGTAATATTGGGGATCCTGAGCCCGGACGAAGAATCGATTCATTTGCTCTTCTTCTAGGGCCGGCCTGACCTTTGCAGCATCTGACCTCCAACGAGTGGCATACTCGCGGAATGTTTCGGTGGGTTTCTTCTTCAAATTCTGTATGTAGAATACATCTGGTGCATTCTTTGTATTGAATCGGAATCTATCCATGAAGTCCGATGCCATGCTACCCAACTTGTCCATTTCTTGGGGTCCTGACTGATGTACCAGGATAATGCAACTCCCTTCAGGCTCCTCATGAAGAGCTTCATACGGATCTTCTCATCTCTTCCAACCCCAACTAGCTTATCGCAATAGGTTCTCAGGTGGACTCTGGGATCTCCTGTTCCATCAAACATTTCGAACTTGGGAGGTTTGTACCCCTCCGGAAGTTCAACATCTGGTTGAGTGCATAAGTCTTCATAATTTAACCCCTCGATACCTTTGTTACCTTCCACGCCCTGAACTCGGCTGGTCAATTTCTTGAGTTCTGCTGCTAAGTTCCTAATAAGGGAGTCTTTGTCATCAGACTCAGGTGCATTTGAGATTGGTTGAGTGTAGTGGGGTACAGTATCCACATAAATAGGAGTGTTGTGGAGATGGTCATTGGTGGTGTTTAGTGGCTCGGGAATTAGTAGTGCAGTGTTATTTGGAGTGTGGCATGCATTGCAGTGCTGGGTATGAGTGGGTTGTATCTGTGGTTGTGGGGTATTTTGTGGAGGTGCGGGATTCTGGGTGTTGTCATCAGGAGCGGTGAGGGAAAATGATAGGTTCGCCAAATTCCGAACTTGATCCAGTTCTTCTCGAAATTTCAATAGCTTTTGCTCCAATTGTGTAGCAGTTTCCTTAGCAACCGGGGTACCCTGAGGAATCTCAATCTCCTTTCTGGCGCTTGTATCTCCCATTTTACCTTTGTTCTTGTTCCGGACAAGACTCGGAGGAGGAGGAGATGGAGGGCCTTTGGATCTTGTGGAGTATGCTGATGGTGCCAGAATGCACGAACTAACCTTTGGGGAGGGGAATAAAAAAAAAAGAAAAAAAAAAAGGTAACAAGTTAGTGTGGGTTATGAGGAAAAAATACTGCAGTATTTAAACACATTATGCGGGAATATAAATCGCGTCCTAATTTTGGTGCCTCGTTGTGCCCGAGGTAGGCCTAGCGACAAATAGTTTTGGAGAACTTATAATGCTAAATGCCTCATTTATTGATAAAAATAAGACGAATCCAAAACGACTCTAAATAACAGAAAGTAAATGTCACTAGTGGCCATTGGCCTTATTACATCACTAAAGCAAAATAAAGGACTCCTAACTACTTGGTCCCAGAAGGACCTTCCCCAGATTTGGCATCCTTGTCTCCCTCGAACAGCTCCACCAACTCGCGTAGTCCTGGCAGTAAGTAGGCTCGGGCCAGATGTCCGCCTGCATTTCCTTCAGCGTTTTGGCAGTCTTCGATCCTCTTGATGAACTTTCCTTCCAGCTCTACTAGACCCCGCTCCAAATACCCTAGCCGGTTGTTGGCGCTGACAGCCATTTCTTTCCACTCCTCGATCAATTTCTGATGGGCTTCTTGTATTTCCCGATGCTCACTTTCACACTCTCGAATTCTCTTGCGCAGTTGATTATACTTAACCCGTGCTTCAGCGTGCTCGTCAATAATTCTGTGACCTCGAACGAATCCCGGCTGACCCATGTCATTGTCTTCTAATCAACCCGAATAATGCGGCATACAACCGGCGTGGTACCTGTCTAGCTCAATGGATTCTTTCCCCAAAACGATTTTGCAATGCCACAAATGCTGAGCTTGGCACCTGTGAGGGCTATCGTCATCCTGGAAATCGGCCTGAGGTGACTCATTTTATCGACCCTTGGTATGATTTGTTTTCTTCCAGCTTGCCTCATGGCTCGGAGAGGAACGTAAGGATAAGTCCCTCTCAAACCAATCAGTATGAGAAACGGCGTATCTCGGGATTGAACAATGAATTCATCCGTGGGGAACCACTCAAACATCCATTGCACCTGGTCTTCTTTCAGATTTTCGAATAATTCTACCCATCCTTTGGCGTCCGCTGGCTGAGCGAACATTTTAGGCATATAATTCATACGCCTTGGCTGATGGAAGGCGATATGATCATCCCAATCTCTGCGTAGGATCTCTTGTCGTATTCCCCTTTCTGGAGGTGTTCCATGAGCCAAAGCTGAAGTAATAGGTTGCAACCCTCAAAATGACTGCCTTGTTGTTGACATTTGTTCAAGGCGCGGCATATCTCGGCGACGATCATGGGCACTATGCTGAAAGTTTGCCCACCAATCCCTTCCATCAAAGTTTTGATTACCATGGCTAGTCTGGTGTGGATCCTAGCCTTCTTCATAGGGAACACGATCATCCCCAAAAAGCAAAACATGAAGACAAAGACTCTTCTATGGACATGCCCCAATGAGGTGATAGCAAATTCATCTGAATAGGTGCGGTATGACTTGCTATGGCCGTACCTCTCGTATAGATATTCAAATGGGATGTAGGAGTCTTTCAAACATGTTAAGTCTGGGTTTTTCTTCAGTCCCATCATCTTAAGGAAACCCCTTCCTTTGCGATTTTCTGGCATAAGCAAACCCGGAGTCTCCAAGGAATTGCAGCTAAACCCCTTATTTCTTCAAGTAAAGGAGCTATTTCAAGATCACCAAAGCGGAACACAGACTTGTCACTATCCCAGAACAATGTTGCAGCCTCTATGATTCTGTTGTTAGGCTGAATCTCTAGGAGAGAAGGCAGATTCCCTAAGTACTTGCGGACGAGTGTTGATCACTAGAATGGAGGTCGTTCCACCAGTTCAGCAGCCTTCGATGAATGTTGGTTACCATGCCAAATCTGGGGATCTCGTGCCTCATTTTCTGCAAAACAGAGTGTTAGGCCCTTACCCCCACCAGACTCGACTATTTAAATCAATAATTAGCATAGCAAGCACTTAAGTTCTCCAAATAAATGCACAGAACATGGAGGCGTCCGTTTGGGTTTCAAGGAAACCCGGTGGACTTTGGACAAGGCTATCTTAATAAGTCATTATGTGGACAACATAACTGACTCGGCTAGGTTTGACCATGATGCATGTACAATTTAAATAGAATAAGGTTTCTATTGGGGTATTAGACAGGTACCCTTAAGCGGACAACTCAAGAGGGAAAGGCACGGAACCGTCGACTGCACCGCTGATCGACTGGTTTTATCGCAAATATGCCTTTGCCAAATTTAGGGGGTAATAATATCGGAAGAGCGCAACAACTCATTATAAGCGTTGCTATGGTATTTGTTTGGCACGAGTGGAATATGATGCTGAAGATGCAGTTTACAAGAATGAAACAAATTGACATGTATTTTCACGTTCATACAATAAATTTTACAATGATTGCTCAAAATTACAACAACATTGACGGGAAAGCGGTAAGCGAAAGTAATTAAAGAAAAAGAAACAAAAGAAACAAGTCAGTTTCAGATAAAGGCATTAAACAAAAGTAGTAAAAGAAAGCAATAAAGTCACATATAGCATGCAATGGTAAAAGCCTAAAGAATCCCCAGTAGAGTCGCCATGCCACTTTTAGAAGAATTAAAGATGCAGACCAGAGTTTTGGGTAAGGGCTTAAAATTATCTCGAGGGGAAGGTGTTAGGCACCCATCAAGATCCACTAGTGTGGTTCCCGGCCATGCTACTATTGTGACTTAAAATGCAAATGCGAATAAACTAACAAGTATAACAGGAAGCACAAAAAGGTTAAAAGAAGTGCTGAAATTCAGAAAGGGAGCAGTTTAGTTGTAAAAGAAATGTGCAAGTAGAGGGAAGAAGTCAAGCAATTAGTGCAAGCAAACCAAAAATCGTGTGAGAAACAGAAGTTGAAAGTGCAGCAGCTTTTAAAGTTCTAAAACAAAATTGTTAAACTAATAAAAGGAGAGGGAGTCCTAGGTTTATACATTACATGGATCATTCGCACAACACTGGTACCCAATTGTACACATAGTGTTATCGTGTAATCATCATCTCCATGTCTACCCTTCCCACCCCGTTAAGGAATTAAAGCGCGTAACGGTATCGTTTACTTATCGCATGCTACTACCCGTCCCAATCCTAATAGTTCCGGGGTATTAGGACTTCTAATCCTAAAAGGAAAGAAAGAGATGGAGGCCTTTGTGGAGTTTAAAGGATAAAATTCTAGCTCGACATTCGAAACAAGTATCAAATAAAGGGAAGAATAAACAAGCAAATAAGGCTCAAATAAACCCCAGAAATCAAATAATCATATAGTTTAGCATGCCTTGACAAATACTGATTTGGTCTTAGATTAAAATTAAGCAGTGAGCGGACAGGTTCAACACATATATTTGGACAGAAAGTCTGCATTAGGCAACTCGGATATAGTTGTCAGAGATTAAGGCACTGAATTAGTCGCGAGTTCATTTAAGAAAGTACTGATTTTAGAAGATGATCATGCAGAAGAGTCTTGAAGAAAAAGGGTATGCTGAAGACGTTTAGAAACTACTTCAAAAGGGAAAACAAACTGCCTAATTGTAGTTAAACACAAAAAAAAAGTTTTGAAAATTCCAGAAGGGACAGAGTTATCTAAAGAAAAGAGTGAGTTGTGAAACTGATTTAACACGACGAGTTCAAAAGACAGGAATTGAGTTGGAAAACATGTTTAGGCAAAATATTAGAAAGAAGGAGTTTCAGAAAAGATATGCCAGTTAAAGAAATAGATTTTAGGAAAAAGTATACACTGATTTGAAACAAGTTTTATTAGAGACTACATTTTGGAAAACATGTACTCACTTAGGCGTATAAGAAACGGCTAATCAATTGCTACTGCTGTTAGACAGGCTAAGCGAGTTTGGTTCAAAAGAAGCTCCTATGGACATGATATCTACAAGTTATTGATTACCGAACTTGTTAATAAACTTGTGGACGGATGCTTGTTTATTAAACCTAAAGTTTTCCTAATGTCATGCGTATGCACATCCTATAGGCATGACACCTATAAATTTGCAGAAAATTAACTCCTATAGGCAGGATTTCTATATGCATAATTGCAGAAAGTGAGTGTTAAGTCCTATAGACATGCTTTCTATGTGATTAAAACGATCCTATAGGCAGGATCTCTAGATGGTTAAATAATAAAGTCCTAAGATCATGATTTCTACCCTTTTGATGCAAGAAAGTAAAGACCCCTCCCACATTGCTTTACTATACTCCCCGAGTTTATACAAGTTATTCCAGAATGTAGAAAAAATACATCAGAGGCTAACAGCTAGATCCGAGCAGCCTAATTCAACCTTAATGTCTAATAATATGCGATTGATCCACTCCCGGGATCCAGATTTCCAAAGCCTTCTCTTTACCCAGGGNTTTGATGGGAGATTCCTCCACCAGGTCAGCAAGAGTGAGGGTATACTGATCAAACCGAAGTCGGGGACCTTGTTCTCCATTTTCTGCAAAACAAAGCGTTAGGCCCTTACCCCCACCAGACTCGACTATTTAAATCAATAATTAGCATAGCAAGCATTTAGTTCTCCAAATAAATGCACAAAACATGGAGGTGTCCGTTTGGATTTCAAGGAAACCCGGTGGACTTTGGACAAGGCTATCCTAATGAGTCATTATGTGGACAACATAACTGACTCGGCTAGGTTTGACCATGATGCATGTACAATTTAAATGGAATAAGGTTTCTATTGGGGTATTAGACAGGTACCCTTGAGCGGACAACTCAAGAGGGAAAGGCACGGAACCGTCGACTGCACCGCTGATCGACTGGTTTTACCGCAACTATGCCTTTGCCAAATTTAGGGGGTGATAGTATTGGAAGCGCGCAACTACTCATTATAAGCGTTGCTGTAGTGTTTGTTTGGCACGAGTGGAATATGATGTTGAAGATGCAGTTTACAAGGATGAAACAAATTGACATGTATTTTCACGTTCATACAATAAATGTTTACAATAATTGCTCAAAAATTACAACGATATTGATGGAAAGCGGTAAATGAAAGTAATTAAAGAAAAAGAAACAAGTCAGTTTCGAATAAAGGCATTAAACAAAAGCAATAAAAGGAAACAATAAAGTCACATATAACATGAAATGGTAAAAGCCTAAAGAGTCCCCAGCAGATCAAGTAAGCATATTGTGCATATCATACAAATAAGGGGTAAATACATAGGGGTTTTAATTAAGGAAAGAAAATTTTGAAATACACGGTCAAGTAAATAAGGCAAGCACAAAGTAAATCAATTGGTACGTAGTAAATCAGGGAATCGGGGATTCAAAATTGCCCCTGAACCAAGTCAGAAATAGGGGAATCGAAAGGTTAAAAAGAGTTTTCAAATAAAACAAGGAAAGAATCAATCATGCTTACACAAAGAAGTCTGAAATTAGTCCCGAATCTATGGTTATTTTAGAGGGACATTCAGCGTGTATAAAGAGCGCACAAACATTAGGCATGCGAGGTTAAACCAATTTAGAGATGAGAACCAGACAAAACACATAGCAGATAACCTTAGAAGAAACATTCAGAAACCTCAAAAGAAACCAAGATTCCTGACATGCAAGTTCTAGAATGTCATAAAAGGTCACAGAGATATGCAGACATGCACAAACAGAAACAAGAGAAAACCACGAGCGTTAAGACAAAGGTAGGCAAGAACATGATCAGCGGAACTTTAGAAACAAAATTAAAGCATGAGCCTGAACACATATAGCAAAAAGTAAGTCAACAACCTAGGCTAGCATGCGAACACAGAATGTAAAAGAATCTCTGTAAAAATCCGGTAAGAAACAAGAGAACAGCCTCGAACATAATAGGAAATAAAACAACGAGCATAAACACACATAAAGGGAGAGTAAAAGAATCAGAAAACATTTAGGAGCCATTTTCAGAAAACCCTAAAATTGATTTGAACAGTTTTGAAAAAGGAAATTTGGGGAAAAACTCTAAAATGTTACCAACAGCGTAGATCTAGCATAGATCTAAAAGAATAAACGAAAAGGAACCTCGAATAGGCTAGGGCTTCTGAGAACCCTAAAGGATGAGAAAGGCTTGGAAGCCACGAGAACGGATCTGAGTTGATAAGGTCGAATCCAGGCTCAAGAGGCCAAGATATGCTGGAGCAAGGCCGGAAACGGCCAAAGAATCTCGAATCGACCAAGGTCTGGATGAAGATCCTTGAGGTCTAGCCTCAAATCTTCAGTGAGCAGGCGTGTGGGAGTAGTAGGTGGTGAGTAGAGGTCGTCCATAGTTAGATTAGCCATGGATTCCGGTGGTTTGAGGTCGAAGAGGGGGTAGGCGGCTATTAGGGTTTCAGGTGGGTGAGAGCGTTTGAGAGAGACGAGGGATTAGAGGCAGCGGACTTTGAGAAAATGGGGAGGGTTTGGGGGGTCGTTTAGAATTAAAAATGGTAAGGGGGATCCTGGGCCGTTGATCAAAATGATCAACGGCTCAGATTAAAAGGGACACGGGCCGGTTCGAGTGATTGGGTGTTGGGTCGGGTAGATTAGGAAATTGGGTTAGGGAATTGGGTTCAATTTGGGGCTGAGATTGGGGCCCAATTCCGGTTAAAATTGAAATGCAAAAAGGGCTAACTTTTAAATAGCCACTTTTCCCTTATTTAATTTATAAAAAATAGCAAACATAATTTCTGGAAGTAAATCAAACGTGCTAAAATGATTAATAATACATAATTATCAAATTAAAATACTGGGGCCAATTTTATAAATATAATTACAATTAAATCTTAAAAGGGGCTAATATTGTAATTATGTGCAAATTAATTTGAGAAAATACTAAATAAATTTGTAAAAAATATGCAAAAAATCATGTTAGCCATATTTTTGTGTAAATATGAGAATAAAAAATAGGTTGTCCACCAAAATGATAACTTTGGGAATAATTATTGGATTTTATGGTATAAAAATAGGCAATAAATTGGTTTTAAAAAATCATTAAAAATTTGGTAAAGTACCAAAACTCTTGTGTGTGCTCATATATGCACATATATGTTATTTTAAAAGTATTTTGGGTATAAAAAATATTTAGGGAAAAATTGGGTATCAACAATATGAATTAAGTAGAACTGGATCGAGTAACACTAAAGCATCTCTATAACAGATCAAAATAATACTTGTAATGACTGTATCTGATGTGATTGCCTAAGTTCTACCAGGGAAAGCATAACAGGTCTGGCCTCCCTTCTATGACGACCTCTACCCACCTATCCCCCACCTCTAGCTGGCTGTGCAAGTGTTGTAGCATTTGGAGTTGGAATCATAGCCTGGGTAACCTACTGAGGTGAACTCATCTAAAGCCCGGGATGATCTCTCCATATGTGCCCCACATCACCACACTCATAACAAGCTCTCTGAGTGTGTGGCTGCTAGAACTGAGTCTGCCCCGAACAACTTGCATAACCGTTGTAAGAACCCCGTGAAGGAGGTGCAGTGAAGTATGACTATCCAATACGAGTTCTCTGAAATCCATGGCTACCTGGAGCACTGCATGAAACTTGAAGTTCAGACTGAACTGGTCGACTGACAAAGCCTCTGATATAACTTAGAAAAATACCTAGGCAACAACGTTGGCAGATGAACCAAGCTCGGATAAGCTCTGTCATATTAGGCTCCAAGTGAATCAAATATGTGCCCCTCCATATCATAAATAAATATGCTACATAAGAGTTTTGCTGGTAAAACATAAAATATACTCGTGTAAGTCGGCTAAGAGTAACATTATCTACTGAAAAACAAGTTTCATGAACTATCCACAATATGTTTCAGCACTAACGTTTCTTTAAATCATCACATGTGATCTATAATATACCTATCTTTGCCCCAAATTAACATTTTGCAAAAGAAGACAACACTAAAAAAGGTAAATCGATAATATTACTCTAGACAAGTATGGCACATAAATGCCATTTAAGAAATGACAGAATATTTATGGTATTTACGAGAGTGAGCTTGCAACAAGGATAGAAAAATAAAAGACGATGATCATTACCGATTATTAATGAAGGTGTGTATAGGCCGTAGGGAGGCTGAAGCTAGCGATATTCATAATGCAGCCAAAGAAGGAGACGATGAGATATGAATAGTGTAATACTTTGGTATTGACGAGTGTGAGTATGCTACAAGGATAGAACCGCTTATTATTAATGAAAGTGCTCATAGGTTGTAGGGAGGCAAAATTGAGTGATGTTCATATGTTGTGAGGCCATCAAACGGTGATGAGGAAACGAGAAGAGTTTAGTATTGTGGTATTGATTAGAGGAAGACCACACACAAGACAGAAAAATAAGGAACAACAGTAATTATTCTTTTACAAATAAAGGGTTTATAGTATGGAGGCATATATAGAAGCAAAAACTGCTCATAGTGTGAATAACAAATGTAAGGAGGAGGCATGAACAATTCAATATTGTGATATCGAATAGTGTGAGTATACAACAAGGAAAGGGAACGAGGATAACGATTGTGTTTATTATCTCCGCAACTCCATTTTACGTGTCGATATGAGTAATATTTCATGACAAAATGATGGAGGACCTAAAATCAACCATTAGTACCTTTGGAGGTACATTTTAAGTATCCAAATGCAAATAAAATAATTTAGTTTCAAAAGTTTAATATGATAACAAACAATTACATTACAGTTCTATTTATATTTCATATTTGCTTCACTTCCTCAAACAAAACTAAATCACTCAACAAAAAATGTTGACTTCGTTCCACGAATAAACGAAGAAATATGCAACATAAATTCGACTATTAACTTACAATAATTTTTTGCGTTTAATTAAAAATTATATGTGCTTATTATATATGAAAAATCATTAATATTTTAAATAATTTCGCAAAAAATTAACTAAGTAATCAGAGTAAAAATAAATATTAATGTCTCTAATTTTAATTTGTATTGATATAACTCATAACTCTTTAAAAATCTATTATTATTGTACGGAATTTAACAGACATTGCACGAGCATGGGTTTAAACCTAGTTTCTCGTATTTTTACAACACTGTTTTGCAATTTAATAATTTATAAGTTGGAGATCCCCTTGAGCTCTATGTCGGGAGGCTTACCTTCGCTTTATACTAGGTAAAATGCCTCGTTGACCAAAAAGAAAAAAGGGTAAAATGTCTCGCCCTTGCCCTTTAAAGTACTGGTTTAAATAGCTAATTGACATTGCTATTAAGATTTTCTAATTTTAAGAAATACTAGAATTATTAATTCTGCTTTTTTTTTAAGTTTAAAAATATGGAAAAGGGCCTCAAACTGCCCCTCTGCTATATGAAATAGGACAACCTAGCTCTCCGTTAAAAGTTGACTCCTTATTTGCCTTGCCGTCTACAAATGGGCTCAAAAATGTCCTTCTCCACTAAGGGGAGACTCTAAAATCCATGTGGAATTACATTTGGCTTGTTAAAAATCCCAAATGTAATTTAAAATGCCACATGGATTTAAAAATACCCCAACCCCTCTTATTTCCCTACCTCCTACCCCCGGGCTCACCCCCAATTTTCACTTAATATAGTCGTTAGGTTAATTCTACTTACCAGACCCTTTCCTTCCCCATTTTCATCCCAAAAGCTTCTCCCTCAAAAAAATTGACCTGCATTGATGTCTGATTTCTCCTACTAATTGGGTCACCTTATCGATTTCAAGTTGGGTTCTAGTTTAGTCTTTTTCATCTTTCTCAGTTTGTTTTTGGAGATTTCTGCAAGACAATGTTGTAATGTTCGAGTAACTTAAATGGGTCGATTAGGAGGTGTCGTTGTGGACTTGCTGCTAATTATTTCATGGCGTGGACCCCTTTAAATGTTAGGAGAAGGTTTTTCAAGTGCCCTAAGCACGAGGTAAGTAAATTTGTTGATGGGTTCTTTTAATTATTTCGATTTGCTTGTAATATTATTTTTTTTGGTTTTAGGATGAAAAATGTTCCTATTGGGAATGGCAAGATGAGGAGCTTCCTCCTAGAGTTTCAAATCTCATATGCAGTTTAAAGAAGGAAAAGGAAGCTCTAATCCGTGAAATAAATGTACTCCAAAGGAAAGTTGCCGATCTTGAGAATGTTATGATGCTCGTCGATCTTGGAGGAATAGAATCCTTGAAATTGGAAAGAAATATTCTAATGAAGAAAGTGGTTGATTTAGAGTACTCAATTATGCGTGATGCACACATTAGCAATAATTCTATAGTCATTGTACAACTTCATAGCAGTTGGACTTATATCAGAAGTCCAACTCATCACCTTTTTTTCATTGTCTGCCAACATGTTCATGACTTTCACCCTTTATCCTCCAACATTTTAATAATTGGTTTGTGCCTAGCTTCAAGGATTCAACTATTAAATGATTCAGTAAAATTATTATCAACCATTTCATTCTTACACTTTGTATTAAAATAGGCCTTACACCATGCCCGGTGTGGATATTTGAGTATATCTTTTGCTGCTTCTTCATCCAATTCCTCTAGCTTCTTTAGTTGGTCTTTGAACTCTTCCTCATCAGTACTCCAGGCACACCACCATAATAGTTTCTTTATTTCACCACTCCTCCACTTCTTCATCCAATTAGCTTCAATATGTCTCACACAAAATCTGTGATGTGCATCTGGGAGTATAGTGCATACAGCATCCAAGAGCCCCTACAATTTGCACATGATAAAAAAAATATAAAAGTATCAGTTCTGTTTCAAAGAAAATATCAAAACACATGAAAATAATATATAAAGTTCAGCAGGTTTAATTGCCTTTAGCATGTCAGAAATGAAAGTAACATTTGACCCAGTTTTCAAATCCAAAGACAACTTCAAATGCTCCATAAACCACTGCTAGGTCCTGCTATTTTCTTTGTCCACAACTGCCCAAGCAAGTGGATAAAAATGCTTTATACAGTCTTGTCCAATTGCCACCAGTAACTGACCCTTGCACTTTCCTTTCAAGAAGGTACCATCCAAACGAATAAGTGGTCTCAAACCATTTTTTCAACCTTTTTTTAGAGCCTGGAAGCAAGTGTACATTCTCAAAAACCTCCTTTTTCCTTCTTCAAGTGAATCCTTTGATAGGTTAATTACAAAGCCAGTTTCTGGATTTGTATGTCTAATTTCTTGTCCATAAGCTTCTAACTTGTTATACTCATCTCTAAAGCTGCCCTCTAGCCTCTCAAGGACCAATCTTTTAGCCCTTTTTAGCTTACTTTTAGATACATTCATCTGAAAGGTATTCTCCAACTGCCCTCTCATATCTTTTACAGCATACTTAGGATTGTTCTTCACATGCTTCTTGAAATACAAAGCTAAAGTTTTGTAACCAGCTCTAGGATTATCAAAACAGTCATCACATAGATGTTTGAACTTCAATGTTTTGATTGTACAAGTAGATGTATTCTTATCCTTTGAAACAAGACACACAAATGGACAACCAGTTTGACAAATGTATCTAACTCTAGTTGTATCACTTTTTTTGACTTTAAGCTTCTTCTTATTAACTAAAGCATAAAAGCCCACCATCTCTCTTGCTTCATTGATGTCCTCGAAGGACATTCCCAGTTCCAACTCTCTATAATGTTCAAGCCCATTAGTCACAACTCTTCTTTTTTCTATGCCAATTCCATCAAAGTCATTACTATCATTTTCACTACCTTCCATTTCTTCTAACATGTCATCACCAAGTTCATATTCATAATCAATCCCAACATCAATATCAACAATATATGACTAAGTGTGATGGATAATATTTGGGATAGACACACTAAGACCATACTCATCGACGACAAAGAAATCAATCACCTTGAACTCCTTAGATAAGAGAAATTTAAGTACCTTAATTCCTTCCTGATTTTCTGCCAAATAATACCTACCAGATGCACCAGTTACCGGCAGCTGCTTAACAGTAAGATACCCTAGTTTGGAAGTGAATTCTTCACAAATGTCCTTATAAGAAAGTGAATGTGCATCATAGCGAAGCCAAGAGTGCAGAAGTCTTTATTGTAGACTAGTTCAGGTGAAATGACCCAATTGCCACCATAATGGAATAAAACATCAACTTCTTCAATCATCTTCAATTAACACATGCAACAAAAAGAAAAGGGCAAACACAAAGGGACCACCTCAGCGTTGAAAGCAACAGTTCAAAAATAGAGTTAAACCGTAAAAAGGAATTAAAAAACACCAACCCCACAAACAGATTCATTCTGAGATTGAATTAAAAACCCTAAAAGAAGATTCATTTATTTCGGGACCACCAACCCCACACAAACAGATTCATACTATAATAAACAAACATATAAAGACACAAAACATGTGAATAAACTAATGAGATGGTCACAATACCAAGAAATGTCACATGCATCTATATTCCCCTTTTCTAACTACAAACCTCTACAGCTCTATTTAAATGCAAATAAACACAGTAAAAAAACTTACCTTGACAAAAAACGACAGCTTCAACACCAAATCTTCAAGCTTCGATCGGAGATGAACACTGCTCTAGTACCCTAGCTCATCGTTCAATTTGGGGATTTAGTAGAGAGAGAAATGTAAAATGGTTAAATGGCAAAAAGAACGAGGGGTTAACTTATCAATAGTGGGTTAGGTGAAAATTGGGGGTGGGCCCGGGGGTAGGGGTAGGGAAATAAGAGGGCTTAGGGTATTTTTAAATCCATGTGGCATTTAAATTACATTTGGGATTTTTAATAAGCCAAATGTAATTCCACGTGGATTTTAGAGTCTCCCGTTAGTGGAGAAGGACATTTTTGAGCCCATTTGTAGACGATAAGGGCAGATAAGGGGCCAACTTTTAACGGAGGGCTAGGTTGTCTTATTTCATATAGTAGAGGGGTAGTTTAGGCCCTTTTCCGTTAAAAAAATATTATTCTATATGTCCTAATTCGAGAGTCAAATATGATTTTTTTAATATATCTTTTTAAGTATTATGAATGTTAATTATTGTGATTTATATTATTTTTTATATTTTATTTGAAAAAACTCGGCAAGATTAAGAGGGAGTATCTTTTAAAAAAAAATTACTCCTGAGATTAAACATTACTACTATTGTTGTTTGTCTACCTAAGATGGTGAAAGGGGATCTAGAAAACGCCATTTCTTCTCTTCCCCCTCTTTCCTTCCCTGTATATTTCGCCATCGTTCTTCAGAGGAAGCCATCAGAAGCTGTTGGAGCTACAATTGAGTAGAGCAAGGACGAGCCGTTGTTGCTAAACCAATTCCGTCCTCTGCCATTGTTGCAACTCTCAGTCCAGAACTAAGGACGAAATAACAAAAGGACAGAACTGTCAGGGTCGCACGCTACGAATTGGAGAAGTGGTTCTGTAGGGAGTATTTGAAAGAGAAGCCCTTTTCCTGCAGTACTAGTAGTAGTTGGCGGTGGTTGGGTGGTTGTTGCTGAAGAGAGAGCGAAAATGTGCAGGAGGTTCATGGAGATCCTGAGCGTGTCTCGCTCTCAGCAGATTCAGTAATATGACGAGAGCTGTACTGGCATTTCTCGCCTTCTACGCTGCCGTTGCTAGGGTTTTCAGCCGTCGCCATTTCCATTCTCGAGCCCGATTTTGACTTTTTTCCATGACTACTACTAAGCGTGCTTATAAGCTACGTATCCTTTTCATTTGTTTTATTTATTTTTTGCTTTTTCTCGAAAATGTAGTTTTGATCCTAGCGAGAGATTGATATTTTCTTAATCTCTTGTTTACTATGCTGGAAAATGTGGAGACATACCCTTGAGTTTGCTTGGATCTAGTGGATGGAGAATAAAAATAGCATCATCCTTCTCCATAGATCTCTTGTTGGTTAGTTGAAAAGCTTTGATTAGGTTCTTAACATTGGAGTTAGTTTCTTTGGGTAAAAAGGTAAAGAAGTCCAGCCATATTTTGGAAAACCTTGATAATACTTTGTTATAGAGGAATTCGTAGCGCATTCTTTAAGCGTGAACTGCTTGAAGATTGGACGCAAGTCATCCAGGGTTCTTGTAACCGGAGGAGAAGATCACAAGGTTAACCTTTGGGCCATTGGCAAACCCAATGCCATCTTGGTCAGTTTCTCACTTATCATCTCCTTTTGCTGTTATTTCATTTCACGTTTGTCTATCTGCATTGAAAGAGAAGCTTTTCGAGTAAAATGCATTGAAACTTAAGAATGTGCAGCCGAATCTGCTGTATTAAATGTGGTGGCTATGTATTTACGCATGGTCTTCTTTGTGTATTTGTGTAGAGTTTGTCAGGTCATTCAAGCGGAATTGATTCAGTCAGCTTTGATTCTTCAGAGGTGTTGGTAGCTGCAGGAGCAGCAAGTGGTACTATCAAGCTTTGGGATTTAGAGGAGGCCAAGAGTATGCTTGTTATGATACTTTTCATTGGGGATAAAAATCATTTTCTGCTGTTTAAGAAATATATTTATCTCTCTCTCGCTGTCTCTCTGTCAGTTGTTCGCACGCTCACTGGACACCGATCCAACTGCATATCATTGGACTTCCATCCCTTTGGCGAGTTCTTTGCATCTGGGTCTCTAGATACAAACCTAAAGATATGGGATATCAGACGCAAAGGATGTATCCACACATACAAAGGTCACAGTAGAGGTGTCAATGCCATCAGGTTCACTCCAGATGGCCGATGGGTTGTATCTGGTGGGGAAGACAATACTGTCAAGGTCAGATCCCTCACTTTTATATTCCAATTATTCCATAGTTATTTGATTATAAAGAGCTTGACGAAATAATCCATGCGAGAAATTTATGTAGTATGCCTGGACCACAGAGTTCAAAATAACTCGCTGACCAAAACCAATATACTATAACTTAATAAATATTCACTTTATGTTTGTGACTTCAAACTTGCTGCATCCTACTGAGACTATTTTGCGTTAGATAAGTCTATTGCTAGCTTAACATGTTGAATGGATGATGACAACATAAACTTCTGTTAAGCTCTGTATTTTATCCATTTCCATGTCAAGGAAAAAAAGAAAAACCAATAGCCATGTCTGTGGCGGTAATAGCCATCTCATATTTTGAGTAGTTCCCTTCATCTCATGTGCACTAATCTTCTTCTATGATAATAGTGGTGGACATTATATCAGGTAGATGTATGAACATTTAATCACTTTTTTCATTATTCTAATATTTTGATAATAATTCAATTTTGTGGCAGCTTTGGGATTTGACTGCAGGAAAGCTTTTACACGATTTCAAATCTCACGAAGGGCAGATTCAGTGCATAGACTTTCATCCCCATGAGTTTCTACTGGCAACAGGTGTGCTTAAAAGCTTTGACATAGTGTTACATTGTCTCTTTTATCAGAAGGGTTAATCTGGTATTCAAAATGCTGGTCTTATTGCTTGTGCATTATACTGGCTCCAGTAACTTTAGTTGTGCTCTTGAAAATGAGATCTTCAATGCATGCTATGTTCTGTGTAGGATTTAAATTTGTTGGCGATCTCTTTCCTAATGCTGTATAATGTCGGATAAGATAACTGAATATTTGAATTGACTGATGACGTGTTTGTACACAAAACCCAATGAACTTGTAGAGGACGACATTTGCCTGCCTGTTCTTAGTGATCTAAATATTTTTTCAGTTTGAAACTTTTTTTCCTTCCTTTTTTTGTTTTGACAATAAATTTTTTGCTCTCACAATATTTTAAGAAAAAGTGACTCGCTTACCAACCACATCAGTAGAGTACTCCCTTTACCCAAAATTTTGTAGTCCATGCAATTTTTTTTTCTGTTTAAATATCAGTAAATCATGCAAACTTTTCAAAAGTTAAATTGAGCTTCCTTTTAAATGCTTAATTTTATTTAATTTATACAGGATTCTAAGCTCTCCCGTGATACACTTTTCTTGTAGTTTCTTCTGAACGTTTTTGAAGTTCTGTCCAAATGGCTTTGACGAAAGCCCAGTTTGGCTAGTAAAAGTCAAATCTGGCAAAAAATATGAGATAGAGGGAGTGTGGCAAGGAGCACACTTTATGTAACATAGGCTTATTATTCCAACCATGCTTCTCTCCAAATTGGCTGGGTTTGGCTATATGCACCCTCTGTATTCATTCTGCTGTATTCGGGTTGGTTTTCTTCCAATACACTGATGTAGCGCGTGAACAGTTAAGCATGTCCGGCGAATTCAATATTCAAGGGAACTAGAAAAGTTTGCCTATCTTTTGTAGACTAATATATACATTGTATTGAAGTAATGAACATTATTAAGAAAATTTCCATTAGTTTATACTCCCTAATGTTGTAAAATTCAAATCTTGAATTATGTATTTAAGGTGTTAAATGATTAATTCATTATATATCAATTGGGAGTTTTTTGTTTTAAGGTTCTTTAGTGTAAAAGGACCCCATTTATTCTTTAATTTTCTTTTGTGCCCCATGGAAAAGAATATGTTTAATAAAGTAATGATTTATTAACAAGATAGAGAGAACCCTGCATACAGGATGCACATGGAAAAGAATATTAAGATAAGTAGAAAGGCAGAAGTACTGTATGCTGTTAATCAACTTTCGCCATATTGCTATGATTGTCTAAGTTCGAAAGATATACTTTCTTTGTCTCTATTTATATGGAACTTCCCTAAAATGCTTGACGACATTCTATAATAATATTGTCCTACACAACTTTAACCACTTTCAAGAATTCATATTGTATTAGGGTAGCCTGGTGCACTAAGCTTCCGCTATGCGCAGGGTCCCGGGAAAGGCCGGACCACAAGGGTCTATTTTACGCAGCCTTACCCTGCATTTATGCTAGAGGCTGTTTCCACGGCTTGAACCCCTGACCTCTTGGTAACATGGCAGCAACTTTACCAGTTACGCCAAGGCTCCCTTCTCATATTGTATTAACTATTTAAAATCTAAACGGTTTTGTGATATTTTTCTCTTTTAATCAACCTTTTTAGCTTTTCAATACGACTGTAATATTTTCTTCCATTACTCATAATATATTATATAAGTACAATTAACATCTTAAATTCCTTTTCCAATGAAACACCGTCATATAAAATGAGACGAGAGTAGGAAAAATTGTAGAAATCAATTGATGTGCGATAGTAGTCATGCATGTAAGTTGAATACACTGATAATTTGGTGATGGAGCTTTAATATTAGAGGATGTGCATATTAACAAAAAAATAAAAAACTCAAAGCATTTATTGAGGTTTTGGTCCAGTGAAATTCAAGATATACCTAAAAGACAAATATAACTTATTAGGAGGGTTGGATTGACTTATTTTAAGTGCTTATTGGCTTTTAAGCACTTTTTTTAGTTTGTGTGGTGTTTGACAATGATAAAAAGTGCTTAAAAGCACTTACTTTTAGGCATAAAAAGTACAAAAATAAGCCAAAAGCCAAAAGTTGGGTATTAGAGGGTGTTTGGCTAAGCTTATAAGCTGGTCAAGCTGGCTTATAAGCACTTTTTGGCTTATCTACGCGTTTGGTGAAATTAAAAGTGCTTATAAGTTAAGTGCTTATAAGCCAAAAATAAGCCAAAAGCCATAAGTTGGTCTCCCCCAACTTATCAAATTTCTGCTTATAAGCACTTTAAGTTTGACCAAAATATTTACTATTCTATCCCTAAAATACTTCTTTTCAAAGCAAAACTCTTCGCATACCCAGTTCTTCAGCTGCATATTATTAATTTCAACACTTTTATCCAAACACGTAACTGCTTATTTTTTAAATCAGTTTCAGTACTTAAAAGTGCTTTTCAGCACCTAATGCTTATCAGCTACTCTAAATCAGCTAAGCCAAACGGGCTCTTACTAACTTATGACTTTTGGCTTTTAGCTTAAAAGCTACTCCCTCCGTTCCAGTTTATGTGAACCTATTTCCTTTTTGGTCCGTTCCAAAAAGAATGACCCCTTTCTAAATTTGGTATCAATTGAGCTTAAACCTACAATTCTACCCTTTATGAGAAGCTTTTGTAACCACACAAATACTCTGAGCCCCTTTTTGACTTGTTTAGGACCACAAATTCCAAAAGTCTTCATTTTTTCTTAAACTCCGTGCCCAGTCAAACAGGTTCACATAAATTGGAACGGAGGGAGTACTTTTTATAAGCCAATCCAAACACCCTCTAGATTATATCAAAGATTGAGAAGTAGTCAGTTTAGTTCTGAGTATGATGCTAGAAATATATACTATACATGCCTTCGTCGCATCCAATAACAATGATTTTGGGGTTTTTGCCATAAGTTTTTATATTATTGAATGGCTCCCAATTATTCATTTAAATCTGTTGTACCACATGGAAAACGTTATTAGGATAAGTAGGAAATTGTGAATTAAATTAAAAAACAATACATAGATGAGTTGATGCAACTTGTGTGTAAGTGATGTGATGCAAGATCAAGAAGGCCAAGAATCCAAGAAATTCAAGAAGTCCAAGATCCATCCATGATTAGGATTTCTTTTCCTTGAAGATTATGATTTCTTATTTCTTGTTTTCTAGTAATTTAATTCTTATTGAAGTAGGATTATATTTGTAGTTCTAGTCAAACTAGGATTGTTAGTTGGTATCCCATCCTTGCTAGAATTCTCTTTTCTATTGTTGTTAGGATAGATTTTTCTTACCCTTATTCTTATTCTCGTTTAATTAGGATTAGTTTTTCTTAGCCTCATCAATTTTACTCATTGTAAGACCTATTTAAAGGGCTCAATATGCTGAAAATAATGATGGGTGATTAGTTTTTCTAAGCTCTTGCTTCAAAAACGTGATCTACTTTTTATTTCACTGTTCTTCCTTTATTCAACGCTTCTTGCAATCTTGCGAGATTGAAGAACGTGTGGGTGAGGTTTTTTTTCATCTTACATTCTTCTAATGTGAGTTTGAAGAACGCTTTCTATAGTTTTCTGAAAAGTTTTAGCGGGGTGCTTTTGTTTTTCTCTCTTCTTTGTACTTGAGAGGTGCAAAACCTTGAAAATACATCAATTTGGTATCAGAGCACAGGTCCCATATTCGAATTCTTGATCTTATTCATCGTGTCACCAAACAAGAAAATAGCAAATTCGTGATCCTCATCAGTGGAGCTTCAATTAAAAATTCAGAAATTAAGAACTATTGTCCTTGAACGAGACAATGAAGAAATTAAAGTGCAGCTAAATAGCTTGACGGTATCAATGAAGTATCTCACCAACTTGGTTGAAGGTTTGGTGCTTCAAAATTAACTACCAAATCTGCCACAACACCTACGCCCGCCGCGTCTACCACTTCGATATCCACGAATTCAACCATATAGAGCAAGATACGAGTTTGAAGCTGACCAAGGCATAAGAGTACCAAGGCACTTTGTCCAAGATGATAAATATTCAGATAATCAAGGGAATGAAGAGGACTAAGCTAATAAAGACCCATATCAAAGAGACGAGGAACACGCATTGGATCCAAAACTCGAGGAATTGCCACCAAAGTTTTATGACGATCCATTGGATTATCTAGCCATGTGTCGTTGACTTTTCGCCTTTCAGAGATGCTCAACACAATATTGACTTGATTGTTGACTCAACCAGCCCAAACAAGTCAGCATATTGCATCAATCCTAAAGTCCATAAAAATATGCATAAACAAGTGGAAAGATTACTTAAAAATGAGTGGATAATGGAGAGTTTAGTCCATATATTGGAGAAACAAGATGTCTTAACCTCATAAATATGTACGCTATCATCAAAGTGACTACTGGTATACAAGTGATGCAACTGATGCATTCCCAAAGAGAGCGTTGATCTCCATGCTTAATTCAAAGCTAGACATGGAGTTGGCTAAGTTTCATGAAGTTCTAACACCAATAACTTCATATCGTCAGTTGAAGTTTGATAGTCAATATAGAAAGATTACATAGAGAAGGCATAGTAGAAAGTTGAAACTTAGAAAGTGGGATTTAGTTCGACCATATGCTAAGTTTTCTTACAATGTGAAGAAGCTCTATGATAAGCTAGCAAAGTGTAGCTTGAAACCTGGTGAGCATTGGGTCCTCATTCTGTATTATAGCAAATCTTACGCCATTTATGGAAGTTGGTAGACTCAAGGATGAGTCTTTTTCAACTAGGGGAAAATGATGCAAGATCAAGAAGGCCAAGAATCCAAGAAATTCAAGAAGTCCAAGAATCCAAGAAATTCAAGAAGTCCAAGAATCCAACCAAGATTAGAATTTCTTTTCCTTGAAGATTAGGATTTCTTATTTCTTGTTTTCTAGTAATTTAATTCTTATTTTAGTAGGATTTTATTTGTAGTTCTAGTCAAAATAGGATTGTTAGTTGGTATCCCATCCTTACTAGAATTCTCTTTTCTATTTTAGTTAGGATATGTTTTTCTTACCCTTATTCTCGTTTAATTAGGTTTAGTTTTCCTCAACCTCATCAATTTTACTCATTGTAAGACCTATTTAAAGGGCTCAATATGCTGAAAATAATGATGGGTGATTAGTTTTTCTAAGCTCTTGCTTCAAAAAACGTGATTTATTTTTTATTTCACTATACTTCCTTTATTCAACGGTTCTTGCAATCTTGCTTGATTGAAGAACGTGTGGGTGAGGTTTATTTTCATCTTATATTCTTCTAACGTGAGTTTGAAGAACGCTTTTGCTAGTTTTGTTAAAAACTTTAGCGGGTTACTTTTGTTTTTCTCTCTTCTTTGTACTTGAGAGGTGCAAAACTTTGAACGTAGATCATGATGACCGGTGAATCTTTGGGCTACTTTGTTTGTACAAAATAGTAGAATCCTTCGCGGCTTGGCCGACCTATTAAACTTATCCATATATATAGTGATTTCTTGGTATCCTTGTGGTCTGTTATGGGATTACCTGTGGAATTGCTTTTTCTTATTTTGCTGTACATTCCGAGGGGCCTTTGATACCTAGAAGGTTTTCTTCCAAATAGTCATCCTAGGGGAGAGAGTTCAACTCAATATAGGCCCTCCTTTCCCAAGTGCAAGATGGAAACCCGTGATTCTGAGTTTTCTTGCAGAGTCTCGTGTGAATGGACTAAAAACTCATTGTATACATATTTGTGTAACTACTGGGTGTTGAGTTTGGTGGATGCTTTACTTTCATGATTGAAATGGCAGTTCAGAAAAGGGGAAAGATAATAGGAATTTTTTGGACTATTATATGAAGTTTCTAGAAACTAAAAGGTCCTATCATTATTAACCACACACAAAAAAAAAAAAGAAACTAAAAGGTTCTTTTTATTTGAAGTTTGCATATTAGTGGAAAGGGTGGTGAGTCACATTAGGAAAGGTTGGGAGAAGATGGTGGAGAGGAGGATGAGGAGAAGTGTATCTATTTTCGAGAACCAGTTCGGATTTATGCTGGGACGGTCAACTACAAAAGCCATTCACCTTGTGAGACAATTGGTGGAGCAGTATAGGGAGAGGAAAAAAGACTTGCATGTGGTGTTCATTGACCTTGAGAAAGCCTATGAGTCTATGACAAAGTCTCGAGGGAGGTTCTATGGAGATGTTTGGAGGTTAGTGGTGTCCCGGTAGTGTACATTAGGGTGATTAAGGACATTTTCGAGGGAGCTAAGACTCGGGCGAGGACTGCAGGAGGAGACTCAGAACATTTCCCAGTGGAGATGGGGTTGCATCAGGGATCGACTCCTAGCCTGTTTTGTTTGCCTTAGCTTTGGATGTGCTGACATGACACATACAAGGGGAGGTACCATGGTGTTTGCTGTTTGCTGTTTGCTGGTATTGATTGACGAGACGCGAGGCAGAGTTAATGCTAAGTTGGAAGTTTGGAGACAAACGTTGGAGTCTAAAGGTTTTACGTTGAGTAGGTCGAAAACATAATACTTGGAGTGCAAGTTCAGTGATGGGATGCATGAACCAGAATTGGACGTGAAGATTGTTACTGAAGTCATCCCCAAAAGAGATAGTTTCAAGTATCTTTGGTCTATAGTTTAAGGCAACGGGGAGATTGACGAGGATGTTACTCATCGTATTGGAGCGGGGTGGATGAAATGAAGGCTCGCTTTGGGAGTTTTGTGTGATAAGAATGTTCCACCTAAACTTAAGGCAGGTTCTGCAGAGTGGTGGTTAGACCGACTATATTGTATGGAGCTGAGTGTTGGCCCGTCAAGAAGTCCTATGTCCAGAAGATGAAAGTAGCTGAAATGAGGATGTTGAGATGGATGTGTGGACATACCAAGAAAGACAAGATTAAGAATGAAGTTATTAGGGGCAAGGTAGGAGTGGCCTCTGTGGAGGACAAGTTGTGGGAATCGAGACTGAGATAGTTCGAACATGTGAAGAGGAGAGACATAAATGCCCCGGTCAGGAGGTGTGAGAGGTTGACCATGGCGGGCATGAGGAAGGGTAGGGGTAGGCCAACGAAGTATTATGGAGAGGTGATTAGGTAGGGCATGTCATTGCTTCAGCTTACCGAGGACATGACCCACGATAGGAAGGTGTGGAAGTCGAGGATTAGGGTTGTAGGTTGACATGTAGTCGTGAGTTTCTCCTAGGCTTGCTAGTAGTACTAGTACTATTCTTGTATTCTCTTACTTTATTACATGTTATGTCATTCGCTTCCGTTACCCTATTACATTGTTGTTGCTATTGTTTGTTGCTTTATTTTTACTGTTCCTTGAGCCGAGGGTCTATCGTAAATAACCTTTCTACCTTTATAGGTAGGGGTAAGGTCTGCCTACACACCACCCTCCCCAGACCCCACTTGTGGGATTAAACTGGGTTTGTTGTTGTTGCATATCTAGTGGAAAGCTAGTAATGCTGACAACCCAATGAAAGCAGGGATTGAGATGGTGGTGGTGGGAGGATCAAAAGAATAAAAAGAGGTCTTCATTGTTAGGTGTTGTATTGATTCTGATCATCATAGCTATAAGTTGCCTCATTGTTTGTTCTTGTTCTTTTTCTTCACCAGGTTCTGCTGACAGAACTGTAAAATTCTGGGACCTCGAAACCTTTGAGCTCATAGGTTCAGCTGGACCTGAGGTTAATCTTTTCATCCTTTTTGCATCTTCTCTTTGTTCACAGTTTTCATCTTCAATAAATCAATACAATATTGCTTCTGAGTGCTTCTCATGTTTCTTCAAAGTCTTGAGATTGTAAAAAACTTAACTATTTGTTTATCTCAATTCTAGACATCAGGGGTGCGTTGTATGACCTTCAATCCCGATGGGAGAACCCTTCTCTGTGGTTTGCATGAGAGTTTGAAGGTAGTCTTGGGTATTTGCTGTTCCTTCAGAAATAGTTGTTCTATGTATTGTGGCATTTATGTTGTTTCCTTAAAAATTGCTCCTTTTTTTGTAGGTATGCTCTTGGGAACCAATTAGATGTCATGATACAGTAGATGTTGGATGGTCTCGGCTGTCGGATCTTAATATTCATGAAGAGAAACTCCTTGGCTGCTCTTACAATCAAAGTTGTGTTGGAGTGTGGGTTGTGGATATTTCGGTAAAAAGTTTTCTTTTGATTGGAGTTATCTTTGATGATATACTTCTTGTTATGATTTTGAAGTAAGGTTTAATTTGTTTCATGCTTTCTTCATGCAGCGTCTTGAACCATATGCAATGGGTAATACTGCTCGATTAAATGGTCACCCTGATGTAAAATCGAATTCGGGTGGGAATTTATCCAATCTGGCGGATGATGGTACCAAAGCCAGTTCTGGTAGACTCTTGATTTCTCAAATTTGTGATCCTGTTAAAGAGACCAAATCTTTTGGAAGACTTTCAGTATCACAAAACTTGGAGCTTCAAAGAGATTCTAGGACCCTTGCTAGTATGCTATTTATCTTTTTTCTTTTGATACCTTTTTCGTTTGCGTAAATTTGTTAGCTTGGTACCTTGTGTTGAGATTCTTTTATTTCCTCCCATTTTGTTAGTTGATAGCATTTTTATTTGTTTCCTTCTCTGAGTTTGGCTCCCCAAAAGTTCTGACAGTCTTCACTTATCTTCTCAATGAAGCTACTGCAAGTGCACCTGGCACTCCTCAAAGAATAAATCTGAGTGTTGGTGCGAAAGCACCTCCAATTAACACCACAGCATTTCCTAATACAACTGGTCTGAAGAGGAATTCAGCTAAAGCCCAATCAGCAGCTAATTCTTCCATTGTTAATAGGTCAGAGGTCATACCCATTATTGTTCCAAGAAATAATGACAGAATGGAGCAAGTATCTGAACCCAGGAAAGAAGGAGTTGCAACAAGGGCAATGCAGCTGTCATTGCAGACAAAAGTCTCCGATTCACGGAGGTTTCCAACTTTCAAGGAAGACCTTGGGAGACCAAATGCTGTGTCACAGTTTGACATTGAAATCCCTAAAGCTATTGAATTCAGTAGTACAGCAGACAAGAACAACTTCCCTCCAGTAATTGCTGGAGCTGCAGCAACTGAGAAGAATGTGAAGGATGACAAGAGTCTGGTCTCAGCAAAACTTGAAACGCATTCAGCACCTGAGTTATTTTCCGGAAACCAAAATGAAAATTGTGCGTATTAACTTGTCAGCCATTTTCTTTTTATCAAATACTGACATTTAGTGATTACTTTCGTCTATCCTATTGTTGTCCTATATGTGCTTGTGCTATGAAATAGCCTTTTCATTTATTTCTCTCTGTTGTCATCCACTATTTATTAACCTTTGAGTGGTAGAACTTGTATATGAATCCTCGAAAAGCAGTACCAAGTGGACTCTTTTACTAGTAGAACAAATGGATAATAATAGTAGCTGCTAGTGAAATATTTGTCATAAATTATGGTTGTATACAGGAAGCCCCTGACTTTTTCATAATATGCACTTCACCCTTCAAAATTATTAAATTTTGAAAAATTTGTGATCATTTTCTAAACCATTTCTATATGTAGAAAATTTGTCCCTCTCTAGTAATCCTGCATCTGCCATTGATTCTACAAACGCGCACACATTATGTGTGTGTGTGTTTGTATATATATATATTTGTCACCGAACAATGTTCATGCTGCCTTTTATGTCAATGCCTGTCTTGTCTAAACTCGATTAATATTTTTCGTTGTTCTTGCGGTTACTTATCTTCCTAGAAGAAAACACGGTGCTAGAATTTGGTCTCCCAGTTGTTTCCCTTATAGATTGATGGCCTTCATCATCATTGCTGTACAAGGAGAAGACACTTCTTTTCTTTGAATGGTTTATTTATGCTTTTCACTGTTCTTCGCTGCACTTTATTGTTTCTTCTGCGTATGGGATTTCTTGAAGGTAAGTATCATTGTTTATTGGACCTTTTACCTCTTGGATCGAAATTGACCTAAATGGAGACAAATTTATATAGCTGAGCCAAACTAGTTCGAGATCGATTCATTGTTGTTGTGTTGTAATTAGCAGATGGAATTTTCTTTATCCCTTTTTCTTTTCTTGAATAATGTGGATTGTGGAGTAGATACAGTTTATGAAATCTTGCAATTTTGTTTCAGATGAAACACGTGGAAATGTCATTAGTAGGAGTGCTTATCCCATAGAAGGTCAAAGAAGAGGTAAATGTTCTCTTTAATCTTGAGTCTGTTGCTGAACATTCCTATGAACGTTACTTATTACACTGTTTTTGTTAAATTAGCAAGGACACGGTCTGTTGTTGCAAATTGGGAGAAGAGAGATAGGATCGCATCTCACGAGGGTCTTGCTTCCAACAATGTTGTTGGGATAGTACCTGCTCTGAATATGCTTTCCACCAACTTGGTATTTGTCTAATCTGAGATTTCTTCTTTAGTAGTTTTACATATCTTTTAATACTTTGTTAAGCTCACACACACAAATATACACAAACACACACCTGCTCTCAGTATGCTTTCTACCAACTTGGTATTTGTCTTATCTGAGATTTCTTCTTTAGTACTTTTACATATCTTTTAATACTTTGTAAAGCTCACACACACACACGCATATACACAAACACACATATATACACAAAGTCTTTTGTATGTTGTTTTTGTTATTCATGTATAATTTCATGTTTGTTGATATGGAAAATGATGATGTGCTTACTTCTGGAGGAATTATATTTAATTGCAAAGCTGAGCCTATTTGTAGCAGTTAAATAGGTATTTGGTACAAAAAAGAAAAGCAGTTTTGGTCCTTCACTTATTGCCTAATTCCAGTTTTGCTACTGTAGTCTTTATAAAGAGTTAGCATTTAAAATCTGCGTGTGAGTACAGCTATTCCAATAATTGATGGCCTGGTTAGTACTGGTCGGAAATTGAACAAGTGGTTCATGTGCTTCCCTCATACATTTTTGAGGGGTTTAAGGGGGAGTGTTACACATAACTATCTAACACTCCCCCTCAACCGGTGCGTACAAATCATACGTACCGAGCTTGTTACATATATAACTAATACGTGGTAAAAATATCTGCAAGCTGATCATTCGACATACAAGGCCACTAGACTCCCCTTGAGCAACAAATCCAGGTGGTTGCTGATAAACATAAGTTGGCCGAAAAGTCGCCAGAAGAGACTAAGCCGAATTTCACACTACAGAATAGGTTCTAAAACACTACTAGAAAACAGAAACTTTTCTTGAAATTACCATTCACGCCAAAAAATCACTGTTTACGCCGGAAAAAGTGCACTGTTCATGCCTGAAAAAATAAAAATTGTCAGAATTTGATGTAATTTATATGGGTAGGCTCGAACCACTGGACGGGTAAGTTGTCCTAAAGAAATTTTTCAAAAAGTGGCTTCACGCCAAAAAATCACTGTTTACGCCGGAAAAAGTGCACTGTTCATGCCTGAAAAAATAAAAATTGTCAGAATTTGATGTAATTTATATGGGTAGGCTCGAACCACTGGACGGGTAAGTTGTCCTAAAGAAATTTTTCAAAAAGTGGCCGGAATGGCTCAAACACGCAGGAAAAGTTACTATAGCTTCCTGGAACCCTAGTTCTGGCAGCGCGTGGAGTCGCGTGATGGACTTTTTGCTTGGGCGATTGACTGGGGTTTGTCACCTAACGTTTCCGAACAAGATGGTAGTGTTGGCTTTCGCACAACAGTACCAAAGAGGAGATAACACAAATCAATCTTGAGTCGCCAACCGGAAAGACGCACGGTGACTGACTTTTCTATTTCGATGGGACTGAAATTTTTGGGGTTTGGTCGCACTAGGGTTTCGGATCTGATGGTGGTACTGGTATATGCACAGTACCATTGTAGCAGTGATGAACCCTGGGAACAAGACAAAGTTGCCGGAAAATGGACGACAATGAGATCTTTCTTCCCGAATGTTGCTGGAATGATGCACAACTATAATTTTCTAAGTGAAGCTCGGATACCATGTGAGAATGCACTAGAGAAAAATCTATATTTTAACAATGATATAATGAGCCCTATATACAATACATATTCCACTCCTACTATATATGGGACTAGGACATATTCTACTCCTATTACTTATGGGACTACGACTATTTACACATAACTATCTAACATGAATTATCCATCAAACCTCAACCTTATTAATTCTATATTTCATTAAACACTATAATAGTTCTCTTAAAAAACATGCACTAAACCAATAGTAAGTTTGTAGATTAATACAATATAGAAACCAGTAAAAACTAAAAAGTAAATAGTGATTTTATATTTTGGAAAAATTACATAAGATAGAAAGAATTGTAGAGAAAATTTTGAACATTATAATAGAAGACGTAAAATACGTGAAAAGTGGAAAGGAAAAATAACCTAGAAATAAAGATGGTAGAAATATCAATCAGTTGGTACGTGGTAAAAAGTCAAGCATATGTATTAAGATGACATACCGTATTGTTTGCTCCTCTGCTCTAACCTACCTAATTGTTTATGATCCAAGGAAAAGAATATAGGGTGCTTTATTTTGGGGAACGGATAGTAAGAGATTGACCTAGAATATGCAGACATTTTTTTATCTCTGTCATTAGTTTTGGTTGGTAGCTTGAATGCACTCTTCCTAGCTATTGCAGAAAAATATTGAATACTGCAAGACTTTAGATAGACAATCCTTTCTATGGCTATGTAGACAATATATAAGGCCAGAACTTGTAGATCCCCAATAAAACTGCTAGTTCTTTGAAAGTCTTCGGGATGATGTGAAGTTATGTATATTTCTACATCACTTTCCTAATGCAGATATTAACTCATCTTTCGTTCTTTTCTGCTTGTATGAAAAAAGAGAGGGCATCCTTCGTCAGCTGAAAGTGTAACAGTTTCTGCTACAGATGAGGATACCATCAGTGACTTGTTGGAACAGCATGACCAATTTGTTGGCTTAATGCAATCTCGTTTGGCCAAATTACAGGTAACTAATAACACAACTGAAGCAAAATGACTTACTAATGGTGTTTTTAGACCTGCTGATTTGTGATGAGAGTGTTAGTACACTCTTTATGCTATGATTTCTAATCTTTGGTTGTGCTCTACAACTTACAGTTTGGAAAGACGTAAAAAGGTTTTTTATGGAATAATGAGCTTTGGAGGATTAATGGATCTGCATGTAAGGTTAATGGGTCATTGACTTGCAGCACAATTAATCCTGTTTTGAGCATTTCAATGTTCTCAGAATTAGTATAAGTAGAAAAAAGTTCAACTGTAAGCATGCTTGATTTAAATGCAAAATCTTCTCATGCACTATAACTATTAGTAGAGGTCTCGAACAGACTCTTTGCTATATGTTACACATCATTGGCTATGTCTCCTACAAATTCATTTGGATGTCCTTTTTCACTATTTTACTTGAACGCATGCTTCTAAGTTTTAACCATTCTCTTTCCAAAATAGGTAGATCCTCACTAAATCCCTTTTTCCAGCTAGTTTCGGGTTGAGGCATACATTGACTGATATGTTCTTCACTTAATCGTTTTATTAACCTGGACTTCGGAATGATAAGAATCCCATTCCTGCTGTCTGTGAGGATGATCTTTTCTAGTTTAGAGTGTTGTACTTGTACCTGGCCAAAATAGAAATGTCAGCATTGCCTTTCAATGCTTCTTGATGTGGTGGAAAGTAAGTTTGTACAGATGCCATGGCTTTTAAATGACTGTCAGATCGATTCATATCTGTCTAATATGCTACAAAGTGTGTTAACACAACATATTACCTGTATGGCTAGTGCATCTCTGTCAAATGAGATTCAGAGATATGGACAATCTGGTATGTTAAGGAGAAAGTGGTATGTTAAGGAGAAAGGAGAGACACCAGACTTGATCTGGTGCCCCAATTATGGGATTCCATTGGAGGGTTCAGAGAGAATTCTGTTGGCAGCTGATGATGTATGCTATGCTTATCCTGAACACAGGTTCATGAGAAGGTGGCTTTTCCATATTTAGGTCAATAACTCAGTGTAGCATTTGTGGAAGAGAATGTTAAAGGATTGCATTTCATTTTATTACATTTATAATCCCTTCCACTCGCCTGACAAGAAAATGAGATATATACTGACCTAGGGCTTTGGTCTAGTGGTACGAGCGCATCACGGGATATGTGTGTTAGGCGCATGCAAAAGCCTGGTATTTAGGAGGTAGAGGAGCGAGCTCATTATCCCCCGAGTTTCGAACCGTGCCCCATTGACCTTCGAAGATTTCTCGCTTATCAAATAAAGAAAAAAGAAATACAGACTTATTACACATTATGCTGGACAAACTGACTGGTCCAAGTAGTGTGTTCTCGTCTGATTATATATTTATATTATCCCTTGAGTTTGGGTTAACTGCACACATGTAGGACATGCTGATTAATGTGCTCCTGAATGTGTTTATGGAAATTCTTTCGTGGACCTTGTTACCGTGGGGAAGTATGTGTGTGTATAGACATTAAAAGTACTTCTATTTTTCATGAAAAGATTAAAAAAAATTCCAAATTTGGAGTGTGCATGAATATTTAACTATCCCCTACACTGTGCCCAAGACTTCAATTGTATTCTTTAAACTGTCTTAATACCACCTGTAAGATGTTTGCTGGGTTGTCATCAGTAGCAAAGCTCTCCAATCTTTTGTGGAAGCTAGCTATGAGGAATCGCAGCTTGGCATTTGTCAAGCATGGTTACAAAGACGGTGTTGTTTGTGTCACACATGTTGGAAAGCATTCTATCTTGTTTTTATGACGCCTATTTGACAGGATGAACATGTGTTCCTCAGTTTATTGGTGTTTTCTTTTCCAGGGACTTGAGTATGTATGTCATAAGACTTGGTTGCCTTTTTGCACATTATAAGTTTAAATTATGATAATTAATACTTAAAATTTCAAAAGGATGGTCCAATTGGAGAGACGAGAAAAGGATGAAGAGCAGTACCAATCATTTGCTGCCAATTGATTAAGCTGTTCGTTGCCAATTGGTTAGAAAAACGTGATCTAGGCAATAAAACATCGGTGTCGCGACCCAAAATCCCAACCAAAGGGTCGTGTTGTCGTCTAACCTATTAGCTAAGCAAGCCAACACATTCACAATAAGCAATGAAACAAGAGTAAACAATTAACAACACAATATCATAAATAAGGGTAAAAGCTCCTATAACAACATAGTAAGCCTAATACCTTCCAAGACTGGTGTCACTGAGTACATGAACTTCTAAGGGTACTAAATGCAAAGTCTGAAATGAAGTACAACACTTTCTGTGATGCAAGATCAAGTAAGGCCAAAAATCCAAGAAATTGAAGAAGTCCAAGAATCCATTCACGATTAGTATTTCTTTTCCTTCAAGATTAGGATTTCTTTTCCTTAAAGATTGGGATTTCTTAATTCTTGTTTTAGTAGGATTATATTTATAGTTCTAGTCAAACTAGGATTGTTAGTTGGTAGTCCATTCCTATTAGAATTGTTTTTCCTATTTTAGTTAGAATACGTTTTCTTAGCCTTATTCTTATTCTAGCTTAATTAGGCTAGTTTTCCTTAACCTCATCAATTTTACTCATCGTAAGGTCTATTTAAAGGGCTCAATATGCTGAAAATAAACATTGGTGATTAGTTTTCCTAAGTCTTGCTTCAAAAACGTGATTTCTCTTTTATCTGATCCTTCTTCCTTTATTCTAACGCTTCTTGCAATCTTGTGGGATTGAGGAACGAGTTGGTATGGTTCGTTTCATGTTACATTTTTCTGACTTGAGTTTGAAGAATGCTTTCGCAAATTTTGTGAAAAACATTAGCGGGGTGCTTTTGTTTTTCTCTCTTCTTTGTGCTTGAGAGGTGCAAAACCTTGAAAGTACATCAATTTGGTATCAGATCAAAAGTTCCAGGTCCCGAGTCTTGATTTGCTATTGTTAATCATGTTCCTGGAGAAGCGAGTAGCAAGTTTAGGATCCTCGTCAATCAATCTAAAATTTAAAATTCAGAGATTAAGAACTACAACCTTGAACGAGTCAATGGAGAAATTAAAGTGCAGCTAGATGGCTTAAAGAAATCAATGCAGAATCTGACTGAATTGGTTGAAATTTGCTGACAAAATCAGCCACCAAACCCGTCACAATGCCTACAACCTCCACCACTACCAAGACATAACATACAAGTGTTATCGCGACGTCTTCCACTTCGAGATCCACCAATTCAATGCGTAGAGCAGGATATATTGAGCTAGCAGAAGAAGCTATAGCTGACCCAAGCCATGAAAGTACCAAGGCACCATGCCGAATATGATAAAATTTTGGATAATCAAGGGAGTGACAAAGGCATGGGATCCAAAAGTTGAGGATTTACAGCCAAAGTTTTATGACGATCCATTGGGTTATCCAACTACGTGTGTCATTAACTTTCCACTTTTTAGAAATGCTCAACACAATAACTAATATTGACTTGATTGTTGACTCTACCATTCCAAACAAGGCAACATATTGTGTTAATCTAACGGTCTATAAGAATATGCTAGAACAAGATGAAGGACTACCTAAAAAGGAGCGGATAATTTAGAGTTTGAGTCCACATATTGGAGAAACAAGATGTCTTCACGTCATAAATATATGGCTATCATCAAAGTGACTATTGGTGTACAAACGATGTAATTGATGCATTCTCAAGAAGAGCGTTGATCTCCATGCTTAATTCAAAGCTAGAGATGGAGTTGGCTATGTTTCATGAAGTGTTAATACGAATAACTTTATATCGTAAGTTGAAGTTTGAGAGTCAACATAGCAAGATTACGTGGAGAAGACTTGGTAGAAAGTTGAAACTTAGAAAGTGTGATTTAGTTCGACCACATGCTAAGTTTTCTTACAACGCGAAGAAGCTCTATGATAAGCTACAAAATGTAACTTGAAACCTGGTGAGCATTGGGTCTCTGTTCTTTACTGTAGCAAATCTTGCACCATCTATGGAAGATGTTAAACTCGAGGACGAGTCTTTCAACCAAGGGAGAATGGTGCAAGATCAAGAAGGCCAAAAATCCAATAAATTAAAGAAGTCCAAGAATCCATTCAAGATTAGGATTTCTTTTTCTTAAAGATTAGGATTTCTTAATTCTTGTTTTAGTAGGATTATATTTATAGTTCTAGTCAAATTAGGATTGTTAGTTGGTAGTCCATTCCTACTAGAATTCTTTTTCCTATTTTAGTTAGGATAGGTTTTTAGCCTTATTCTTATTCTAGCTTAATTGGGATTAGTTTTCCTTAGCCTCATTAATTTTATTCATTGAAAGACCTATTTAAAGGGGTTCAATATGCTGAAAATAAACATTGGTGATTAGTTTTACTAAGCTCTTGCTTTAAAAACGTGATTTCTCTTTTATTTGATTCTTCTTCCTCTATTCAATGCTTCTTGCAATTTTGCGAGATTGAGGAAGGAGTGGGTAAGGTTTGTTTCATCTTACATTCTTCCGACGTGAGTTTAAAGAACGCTTTGGCTTTTGTGAAAAACTTTAGCGGGTTGTTTTTGTTTTTCTCTGTTCTTTGTGCTTGAGAGGTGCAAAACCTTGAAAGTACACCAGTTTGATATAAGTAAACAGTAGAAATGATAATAAAGGTGACTCCATGGTCTGCGAACAAGTATGTAACACTACCTCGAGTCTCGAATATGTCCAAGCTAGTCATCCCTCTGAACACTGCTAGGACCAGCGTTTAAATCTGCACAAGAAGTGCAGAAGTGTAGTATGAGTACAACCGACCCAATATACTCAGTAAGTATCGAGCCTAACCTCGAGCAGGCAGTAATGATGCTATGACAAGACACTTACCATACAAACCTGTATAGTTAATAAGCAAGAGAAGTAGCAAGAGAAATAACAATAATAAAGACAAAAATAAAGGCGGGAAATGGTAAAAAGGATCAAATAAAGGAAATAACAACCACGTTTCTCAACTTAAAGCACCCAAATCCTTCTCAACAGCTCAAACCCAAGAGGATAAAACAATATCGGGAACAATATAGCCCAAATCCACTAAGGAAGTCAATGTCATAAGTTAAAGACCATAATTCATACCATATGCATTGAGGTGCACAACCCGATCCAACACAAAAGCTGTTGCAGCGGCAACCCGATCCCATGGTCATATTGATGCGGCGAGCAACCCGGTCCTATCATAACAATGTTGCGGCGAGCAGGGCATACCAATTCATACGGAAACATCCAACAAACAACCAAACATGGCAAGAGTCATATTATGATATCAAAGAGAATGGATAAACATAATTAAGTAAGGAAAAGATGAACATGAACAAGGTGTACTAGGCAATCCAATACCCAAGAGCTAATCTCTCGTATATCTCAACAAGAACTCAAACACGTCATTAACACTTTGAACAATCAAGTAGTCACTCAATCCAACATAGCATAAAAGAATAAGGCATGAAATAAGCAAGGACATGAATAAAACTTGCTTTAATCCCATGATAACACATATACACTCGTCACCTTGCATATACCCCGCCCTAACACATTTAGCACATAGCAAGTAAAGCATTTACAACCTAATTCCCTAACGTTAAGGTTAACCACCATACTTACCTCTTTCCGGAATAATTCAACAATCGAAAACCTCCTTCCCTTTAATACAACCCTCCAAACCACTCGAATCTAGTCAAATAATTCTCAAATAAGTAAATACAAGCTTAAGAAATCCTCCTAATACTAAAAAGGTTTGATCTTTATCATATTTGAAAGTCAACAAAAGTCAACCTGAGCTCACTTGGTCGAAATAAAAAATCAAGACCAGATTCCGATTACCCATTCCTCTCCGAATCCAAATATGTGTAGTTTCGAGATCGGACCTCAAATCGAGGTCTAAATTTCTAAAATACACAATCTTAAGTTGCTACCTAAAAATCCTATTTCTACTCTTTAAAATCCTTGATTTAGGGGTTAAAATCTATGGGCAATAATGAAAATTAACCGAAACAAAGTTAAAATCACTAATGTATGAAGTTGTGAAGAAAGTTCTCTCAAAAATCGCCTCCTTGCGAAGTATAGGTCTCATAAATGGAATAAAATGAGCTAATCTCGGAACTCTTCCCTTTATAACCAGCTGTAAGTACCGAAATTGCAAACTATTGTACGCAGTTGCAAAGCTCGCAGATGCGAACTAGTGGTTGCAAATGTGAGGGCCACCTGAGTTACTAAAGTCGAAAATGTGAGCAATTGCGAAGCTGAGCCCCCCTTCCCAAACCTTGCATTTGTGAGATGCGATGACTGCACCACCACCAATGGAAAAACTTATAAAAGAGCCCGAAACCAATCCGAATTCACCAGAGCTTCTCGGGACCCGATCCAAACATTCAAACAAGTATATAAACCTTACATGAACTCGCTCATAAGCTCGAAACATTAAACTAACATCAAAATTCAACAATCAAGCATCAAACTCGAGAATTCACATGTTCTTAATTCAAATTGTCCACTTTCAACTATTAGCGCCAAAACGGCCTTGGGTCACCCGCGACCCAAACCAAACATACGTACAATGTCCAAAATCGTCATAGAACCTACCAAAATCATCAAAACAATTCGGGGTCGTTTACCAAGAATGTTGATTGTGGTCAACTCCAACACATACAAGCTTTTGAATCAAGATTTCTTTTATTAAAACGCATCTAAACTTTCCGGAAATCTAAACGAACCATACACACATATCATATATCATCTAATGAAGCTATTCAAGGCTAAAGTCACGAAACGGAAAGGTAGAACTCAGAACGACCTATCAGGTCGTTACAATTGGTGAAGGAAAAAAAAAGTGATCTAGGCAATAAACATTCGATTCTTGCAACCTTCAAAGACTGTAAACGTTTGTTCGGTGAAAAAAAACCGTTAGTGAAGCCAGAGAGATTGCAAAGAGTGATATTCATTGTAAAAATATATTCATTTGAAGCTCTATTAACTAAGTTGCTCTATCTTGAGATGATGAGCCTATGGGATATGTAGCATTCTCAGCGGACATTGCTAATCACTAAGACATGAAGGATGAATATGTGTTCCTGTTAACAACACCTGTTTGACAGGATGAATGTGTTCCTCACGGCCATTGGTTTTCTTCTCCTGGAACATGAGTATGTGTGTCATAAGACTAGATCCCTTTTGTATAATGAAGTTTAAATTATGATTATTAATAAAATTTCTAGAGGATGGTCCAGTTGGAGAGACGAGAAAAGATGAAGAGTACCAATCATTGGTTGTCAATATTGCCACCAGTTGGTTGAATAAAGTGCGATTTATGCAATTAAACATTTGTGAAGCAAGAGAAATTATGAAAAGAAATTGTTTGTAAAAATATGTGCTTCTGAATCTCTTGTAACTTAGTTTCTCTATCTTGAGATGATCAGCCTATGGGATATGTAGCCTGCTTTTTCTCAGGGGATTTTTCTAATCACTAAGACTCACAGGTGAAGGTTTCTCCTCTAGATTCTGCTAACTCAAATATTGTATTCTTTTTCTTTCAGGTTGTCTGTCAATACTGGCAAAGGCATGACATTAAAGGGGCACTTAGTGCAATGCAGAAGATGGCAGATACTGCTGTAAGTGTCTCTTTTCTATGCCCTATCCTCGAGCTTGATATTTACCTATGTAACACGATGTGGTTCCTTTCTGATGCATAATACAGGTGCTTGCTGATGTAATTAGCTTTTTAACAGAGAAAAATGATATTATTACGTTAGAGATTTGCACATGCCTTCTACCACTCCTTGTGGGAATGCTTGAGAGCAGCTTGGATAGGTACAAATTTAAGCTTGAACCTTTTTTTTGTCTGTGCTATAATTTTTTAGTGTGGTTCTCATTTTATTTTATGGACATTCTTTAGGCATCAGGATATTTCATTGAATATGCTGCTCAAACTTGTTAAAGTATTTGGTTCAGTGATTTATTCTTCATTGTCTGCGCCAGCATCAGTTGGTGTTGATATTGAGGCAGAGCAAAGGTACCATCTTATATTTTCTTAACTTCCATTCTTTTGTATTTCTAATTTGAGTACTTTTCTTATTGATAATAAAGGATGGATCGCTACAATCTTTGCTTTGTTGAGCTTGAAAAAGTCAAACATTGGCTGCCCACTCTTACAAGGTGCGTCGATGCATCTTTAGCCAGTGGCTTTGGTCCAAATGTTACATAACAAAATTTGTTCTTGCTGCTTTTATTTATTTAATTTTTTTAATTCTTCGTTTCACTCAGAAGGGGAGGGTCCATTGCCAAGTCCGCACAAGAGCTGAGTCTAGCACTTCAAGATGTTTCGTGAGTTAAGGGCAGTATTGCTTGGATTAGTAAGAGTTATATTTTGGACAATAACCGTGGTATTGTTCATATGGAGTGGCTTTTGGAGCTCTGGAGCGGCATGCACTGTATGTTTTTTTACCTTGCGGAGCTAGCATCCTGTATGTGTATTCCTGCCAAGATGAATACATTGACGACTCATTCTTTGATTAACTGATTGGTGATAGCTAGGGGACAACTGCTCTGCACTGCTGCTGCTCCAAATGTCGCTGGTGATTGAAGCTGCATGGTGGAGGATCCATCATATTTATTTTTCATCTAACCATGAATACCTGATATTCACATGTTGATTTGTAATTATAGGCTACTTGAGTAAAATCATGTATCCATATGATAATTTCTGTATCAATACAAGGGTGTCTAAGCCAAGTGAAATCTGGAAAATCTTGTCAGTCTTGATATATGGCCTTTCTAACCAGTCTAGGGCATGACACAAAGGATGGTGTGAAATCTACGTTACAGCTTGTATTTGAAAAAAAAAAAAATGCAAATAGTCTTTGCTAGTGTTGGTTATAATTTCTCATTTCTCATCTAATTACATTTGCTGTTGGCCGGATAAGATACTAGTGAACGCGCATGCACGAGCAAGTGCATATTTTCACATAAGGCTGGCATGTAGGCCGGTTCGGGCCCTAAACGGGCCAAGTGGGCCGGTCCAAATGGTCCAGGGCCGGTCCCAAATTAAATGGGCCAAACGGTCCCGGTCCAAATGATCTTTTTGTAGGAACCGACAGGGGATCGGACCTACGAACTCAGTAAAAATAGCACGGTCTAACCAGTTTTCGTACTGGTCATTCAAAAATAGCCAGCGGTTACCAAGTCAATGAAAATTAGTCACTATTTTGCTGCAACAGAGACCGGTCCAGTATAATATACTGGAGTTCGGTGCACCTGTGCATGAACATCTAGCATATTATGCTGGAACTCCAACACACGGAAAGTTCCACCATAATATATTGGAGATTCGAGCACTTGTGTATAGACTTCCAGCATATTATACTGGACCGAATACTTATGCTGGAACTCCATCATATAATGCTGGAGTTCCAGCATACTTATCCTGGAACTCCAGTATAATATACTGGAGTTCAAGTATACTTATGCTGGAACTCCAGCATAATATACTGGCGTATATTTAGGGTTTTGAACAGTGTTTTTGCTCAGATTTATCTTTACATGAAAAGTGGCTAAATTTCGATTACTTTTGAAACTGGGCTATTTTGAACGACCACTTATAAATCTGGCTATTTTTGAATTTCTCCCAGAGCTCATGGTCCCGGGTTAAACAGTTTCGGCCTGCGGGCTAAGTGGGCCCAATGGATATATTATTATTTTTTAAAATTAAACAGAAATTATAGACAAAAAGATGTTAAAAAAATATCTAAGGCAATGCATTGTAAATTTTATTAGAATTGTGACCTAAATTTTTTAATTCAAATTTAAAGTCTAAATACAAAAATATTGTAAAGAGATATTCAAAGCAATGCCTTGTAGTTTTATTATAGCATTAAAAAAATATGACAATATCTTTCTTAGTCTTCCTCCCCTAATGGAATGAGTACAAATGTGCTAATACCACAATTGAGGAGAAAAAGAAACTAATCAAGATGGGCCAAAATACAAGTTACATAAAACATACTAATTCTTGTTCATACAAGTTACATGTATCTCTTACAAACTTCATAAATCCATTAAGGTCCGGAGGAATTTCTGTTGGTGGTGGTGGAAAAATAGCTTGGTCATCGCCGCTTCCAGGTGAAGTAGCATCCACCGCAAGTTCAACTAGCATTTCTTCGTAAGCTTCGTCTTCCTTTGGTTGTGATTCAGCAAGTCCAAAATTTCTTCTTTCCGAACGGATCCAATCTTTGAAAACTACTGATATTGTTTAGTCTCCCTCATAGACGCTCTATGATCACCGAGTTGAAGTCTTGCTTGACTGAAAGCGCACTCCGATGCCACTATTGAAGCTTGATTAGTTAAAATGTCTCGGGCCATTCTTGAAAGAACCGGAAAGTGCTTTCTTTGTCCTTCCACCATTCTAATAGATAAATGAGCCGCCGAGATTAACATCCTCAATTCCATGCGACAAATAAACTTCAAGCTCATTTAGTTGTGAAAAATCACTACTACTAGAACCTTGAGAACCCCTAAACCCCGCCGAGCACTAAGTGCTCTTACTCCCGTAGTTCTTTTAGATGATTGAGAATTAGAAGAAGGAGGAGTTAGAACATTTGGTCTAGCTTGATTTAATGCAACTTGATAGCATTATAAATAGTTTGAGCATTTATTCTAATTGAGGCTATTGCTTCCGGAAGTTGAGACAACTCATCATCTTCAAGTGCTAAACCATTATAAACAGTTTCATACCAAAATTGAGGACCTCCTATACGAGGATTTAACAAAGCAGCAACACCATAAATAGGGGGAATAGGGAAAAAATATTTTTTAAATTTTTTTCTCATAGAATCAATAGCAAGTTTATAAATCCCCCCCCCCCCCCCCAAAAAAAATGAGCAAACAAATTAGCCGGTTCTGCAATATAAACTAAACAATTAGAAAATGCCCAGAAAATTCATTTGTAGCAATATAATTTTTTTCTAAAAAACCAACAAGCATTTTTAACATTATCCCAATCCCAATTCGTAAGGTGCTCATCATCATCACTTACATGTGCATTAATGAGTTTATGGGGTTTCTATATTCATATGCAACAACCAAACTTTCATACATGTAATTCCATCTAGTTGGACAAGGTCTAGGAACCTTTCTTTCTCTTAGGCCACATTCATCACATCTTTTAAAATATTCTCTAAGTCTACATCTACGGTTTGAATAAAAAAGCTAGTTAACAGCCATTTTAACCTTTTCAATTTTGATATTACCATTACCCACAATTAAATGGTAAATACGACAAATACATCTAATATGAAAAATGTTACTAAATGCAGGAATTATCGTAGTGATAAGCAACACTATAGCATTTGTGTTACTAGTAGCATTGTCAATTGAAACTGATATTATTTTATCACTAATGCAAAAATATCTGCAAATATCCGTAACTCTGCTAGCAATAAACTGCCTTTGTGATGTGAATTAATTATTCTATAAGCAATAATACGCTTTTGCATTATCCAATCCTCATCAATCAAATGATTGGTAACAGTAAGGTAATCACAATCGTTGCCACTTCTACCAATATCAGTTGTAATAGCAACACGATAATTTATATGAGTATATAAATAGCGCAAATATTGTTCATATTCATGTTTATATTTATAATATCTCTCTTTACGGTTGTGCGAGGAAAACCTTTATAAGTAGGATTAAATTTTTTTCTGATATAATGCACAAAGTCTGGTCAGAAGGAAAACTATAGGGTAAGCACATAACAGATTTTTGCCAATTGTTCCCAACCTTTTTTTGGATTATAATATAAAATACCACCAGTAACAATGCTAATTCCCGGTTGAAATTGATTTGAATCAGTACTAGGAGTAGGTACACTTTTCCCCTCGACCAAAGCTTTCAGGCGAAGATATCTGACTCTATCTTGAGGGTGTTTCAATGTGTGTCTAGCCAAAGTTCCCCCCCGCGATCCAAAATATTTAAAAGCTAACTCTGTGCCACAAGTTTTACACTTAGCCTTATTTCCTAGAATTAGTTGAGTAAAAAATGGCCAAACAGGAGATGTTTCCGTCCGTTTGGTAGGTTGTCTAGAAAAATAGGGGCAGTAACAGGAGTATCAGATGGGGCATCATTGGATTAGCAGGGTTATCACTAGTTGGGTTAACATCAAGAGCAGGACTAGTGGGTGTATCATCATCCGGTTGAGTTTCATCAAAATGTATTTCCTCATCATCATTTTCATCAATAGTTGGATTATACTAAAGAGCATTCATCAATTCATGGTCTAATTGTTCACCAGCTGCAATATTATGGCAAAATTGACTCTTAGTAAATTGTAATAAGCTATTATCGCTATCAAGAATAGCAGGTGTAGGACGGATACGGGGTTTTGTTCGAGGAGCCGAGGGCAGTGGTGGAGGAACGGATTGACCACTAGATTCGCAACTCTTGGATTTTCCCTTATTTTTGCCAAAAAGTTTTTAAAGAAGCCATCTTAATTAATCAAGCGAGTTTACCGAATTGACGAACAACTTGTTGAAAATTGATTATCGTTGAAGACTTCAATTCACCAACTTCACAATTTTTTCACAAATTGTAACAATAAAGTAAGCAATAGTAGCAATTATAGGAGAAAATTAGAAAGAGATTGTGATAGATTGATAATTTTGCAAGAAAAATAAAAGAATGAGGGGGTATTTATAGTTGAAAATAGGAAAAAAGTGTAATTATAAAAGGCTTGGGGTTAAAACAAAGTTGGGGGGGGGGGGGTAAATGGCTATTTTTTAAATAGACAACAACTATTTTGTGACAGCCAACGGCCAGATTGTAAATTCCCCAACGGACCGATTTCTTTTTTTTTTTTTGAAAGAGACACAAAAAACACTAGTACCAATTCCTAGACCTCCTCATCATTTTCCTCAAAGACTTGCTAGGAAGGTTGATGATAGCAAACTCGAGAAGTTCTATGACATTCTCAAGTAATTATCGGTTAAATTTCCATTTATGGAAGCATTTCAAGAGATGCCGGGTTTTGCCAAGTATTTGAAAGACTTGATCACCAAGAAGAAAACCACCAAGAATAAAGTGGTGAATGTGACTCACTGAGTTAGTTCCATCATTGCAACAACCACCGTTCAAAAGAAAGAAGACCCAAGAGCTTTTACCATTCCATGAACTATTGGTTGTGCGATTTTGCAAGAGCTCTTTGTGATAATGGGGCTAGCATCAACTTGATGCCTCTTGTTATTTACTTGAAAGCGGGGTTAGGTATGCCGAGGCCTACAAGTATGCAGTCAAATGGTCGATCGTTCAATAAAAAGACCGGTGGGTATTGTTGATGATGTTCTTGTGAAAGTGGGAAAGTTCCTCCTTCCCGCCGACTTTGTGATCCTTGATTGTGCTGTTGATAAAGAAATCCCTATCATCTTGGGGAGACCATTTCTTGCTACCGAAAGAACACTTATGGATTCGGAACGAAATGAGATCAAGTTCCGAGTTTATGACGAAGAAGTTACCTTTCAAGCGAGTAAGGGTATGGAGTTTCCACATGCATATGAAAGCATCTCAAATTGATGTTGTTGATGAGGTGGAAGACGCAATCGATATGAAGATGGAAGAACAATGGCTTGGTGAGGCGTTGGCGGCTATTTTGGGAAATTTTGATGGTGAAGGCATGGAAGTGTCACGACCCAATTTAACCCCTCCAAAGGTGTCGTGACGTCACTTAGTCTTTACGACTAGGTAAGCCTATTATTGCGGAAACTTTAATGAAAACACAATGATAAAAGATAAAACAGCATATTGTAAATAACAAGAATAGTGCCACTCGGCATACACAAAATAATCTCCCCAGATCCGGAATGTCGCTAAATCACAAGCTTCTATAATCTATGTAGCTCTATACAAAAGTCTGAAGATAAACAAAAAGGAAATCTCTAGGAGAGGGAATAGAAGGGGACTCCGAGGATCTGCGAATGCGAGCAGAAATACCTTAAAGTCTCCTGGAATTAGCAAGCACGCACTAACCTCGAGGCTGATAGCTCGCACCTAGTCTGCACACGAAAAATATGTGCAGGAAAGGGCATGAGTACACCACAATGGTACCTAGTAAGTGCCAAGCCTAACCTCGGTCGAGTAGTGACGAGGTCAGGTCAGGGCCCTACTAGAGTAAATATAATAAATTAAGAAGTAAGAGATATCAATAGAGTTTACGGTAAAACAATTAAAGAAATTCACAAATTTTAACCGTTAAGGGAGCCCTCAGCTCAGGAAAAGGTAAACACAACAGGAAAATCTCCCGGGATACCGTTCCGTAGGTTCCAAAACGATTATACAGTACAAGGGGATCTCCCAGAATACGTCCGTAGTCCCAAAAATAAATATACAGTGCTGGGGGATCTCCCGGAATACGTCCGTAGTTCCAAAATAAACATGCAAGACAGGGGGATCTCCCGAAATACGTCCGTAGTTCCAAAGTAAATATGCAGCTCAAGATAAAATGACAGGTACGACATCGAATTATACAATTTAGACTAAACACAATCCAGGGAAAAAGGGGTCCACCTAAGCATGTCGCACAAAAATCAAATAGGTAGTTAAAACACGTAGGCATGCTTTCCTAATCTAATATCAACAATTAAACATAGTAGTGCAGTCTAATACAGGAAAACAGTTTATGACTAAGGAGGAAAATGGGATTTTTACAACAATAGCCCGTGTACGTTCTTGTCGCCTCATGTACACGACACTCACACATCAAATAATACCAAACATCCTAAGGGGAAGTTCCCCAACACAAGGTTAGGCAAGCCACTTACCTCGAATCGCTCAAAACAACCCGATATCACGCTCTTGCCACGAGTATCCGACTCCGAATGGCCCAAATCTAATCAAACCAATTGCATAATATAAATATAACTACAACTAATTAATTTAACTAATGAAATCAAAGCTAGGGTAAGAAAATAGAAAAATGCCCAAGAATCCTCCCCGGGCCCACGTCTCAGAATCGGGAAAAAGTTACCAATTAAGAACACCTATTCACTCACGAGATTACTCATCCAAAAATTATTTAATTCCGACGCCTAAAACCCGATCAAAACCCAAAAATTTGATTGGGGAACTTTTCCCCAAAATTTCCATTTTTTCCACTCAAATTCCTTGATTAAATGGAGGAAATTACTATAGATTGATGAAATATAAGCAAATTAGGATAAGGAATCGTTACCTACTGAATTCCTCTTCAAAATCCTCACAAAATCGCCTTCTCCCGAGCTAAAAATCGAATTTGGTGTTATGAATTTCAAACCCTCGAAGTCCTCTTTTCTGCCCAGTGATTTCCGCTTCTGCGCTCATGGGACCACATCTGCGTTCCCGCACCAGCGGAAAAATCATCGCAGGTGCGAAGGTCACTTATCCGGGCTGGGGCCGCATTTGCAGTCCCGCTTCTGCTGTCCACCAGCCACACCTGCGATCTCAGCTACAAAATCCCATCTCCGCTTCTGCAGCTTCCAAGCCTCTTCTGCGGCACCGCACCTGCGGTCCAATATCAACAGGTGCAAAAACAACAGGTGCAACAAATCTTTAGCCAAATGCCTAAGTCCCAAATCCATCCGTTAAGCATCCGTAATTCAACCGAGGCCCCCGGGACTTCAACCAAACATACCAACCAATCCTAAAACATCATACTAACTTAGTCGAGCCCTCAAATCACATCAAACAACGCTAAAACCATGAATCACCCTCCAATCCAAACTTAATGGACTTGAAATCTCAAAATTCTACAACCGATGCCGAAACTAACCAAACCATGCCCGATTGACCCCAAATTTTTCACACAAGTCATATTCACCACTACGGACCTATTCCAACTTCCGGAATCTTATTCCAACCCCGATATCAAAAATTCCACTATCGGCTCGAAACTCCAAAAATTCAACTTTCGCCATTTCAAGCCTAAATAAGCTACGGACCTCCAAAACAGAATCCGGACACGCCCCTAAGCCCGAAATCACTCAACGGAGCTAACGAAATTGACGGAATTCCATTCCGGAGCCGTCTTCACATTGTTCCGATAACGGTTCAAATTCTAAGACTTAAACTCTCATTTGGGGACTAAGTGTCCCAAACAATCCAAAACTAAACATGAACCATCCCGGCAAATCACAATAGCAGAAAAAGACACGGGGAAAGCAGTTAATAGGGGATCGGGGCATAAATTCTCAAAACAAGGTCGTTACAAGAGGGGTACATGGAATCGTTGAATGCATTAGAAGGACTTGGGTCCTACACTTATGCACCAAAGAAACTTTCTCTTGACTTAAGAGAATAAAGTCACTCCCCCCCTCCAAGCCTTCAATTATTGAACCGCCACAACTTGAGCTCAAGCCACTTCCACCGCACTTAAAGTATAAAGTTCTTGGCTATAATGAAACTCTACCAGTATTCGTTTCTTCTTTGTTGAATGATGTATAGGTAGAAGACTTGTTGAATGTCCTAAGGGAGCACAGACAAGCCATTTGGTGGATGATGACGTCCAAATCCACTACTAAAAAGTAAATGGACATGGTCGCATGCAATACTATTTACCAACTATGAGTCGGGGTCGAATCCCACAGAGAATAATATGTAGGCGATTAGGCGTGTAAGAGAATTATCACTTGTTATGCAATGCCAAACACTTAGAATGGTTTTGAGAAAATATTTATATCTAAATGCGAAAATGTAAACTAACCTAGACAGCAAGTAAAATGATCGATGGCTAATAGTATGGATGCATGGGGAATTACACTCAAGTAACGATCCAATGTATTTCACGATTTTACAAATATGAGCGAGTTTATGTTAATTAGCCTCGGGTAATAATTCTATATCAGCTTCTTCCGAAGACTAACAAGACTTCCTAATTGAATTATTCCTAAGACAATTAAGAGATTAAGCACACCCGATTATGGCTACAAGTAGTTCAATCCTATCCCTAGGTAGAATCTATAAAGTGAGAGTTAAAGCCTCAAGTTCTTGTTGATTAATCATTCCCAACCCCTATTATCTTTCCCAAAATTAATTCGAAGTAAATGGGCAAGTCCTAGGTTAGCTAATCCCTTTTGAAAACATTAAAGAACAAGAATAATTAAAGTAACAATAACTCACTTCATAATAAATGAAAATCGTTCAATACATAAGCACAACAAGATATTTAAACCACACTTTAACTATGAATATTCCCATAAACAAGATTCAAGTGTTAGCAGAAATTACACACTTAGATATACAATACAAAGCAAGGAAATGAAGAAATAAACATAAATAGGTAAGAGATTCTCAACCAAAAGCTTCAAATCTTCAAGACCAATGTGTGTGTGCAAGAACTCTAGCTTCCAAAACTTGTTTCTCTCTAGTCTAAGGACTGAAAATAAGCCAAAGATTTGTTTCCAATAGGCTAGGTCGTGTATTTGTGGGTTTGGAATGGAGAAAATGAGATTTGCCAAAATTACCCAGAGATGAAGCTCCGTAAAAGCGGACATCCAATCGCATGTGCGAAGCCTGTGTAGAATTCCCTTCTCCGCAGATGCGGACCTATACTCGTAGATGCGAGCTACGCAAGCACAAATAATTGACCGCAGATGTGGTTTTCGTGCTTGGTAGCCAATTTTCGCAGATGCGGCCTCTCCCTTTGCATATGCGATATCGCAGATGCGTACAGTGTTCTGCAAGTGCGGAGTCACTGAAGGATTTTGCACTTTTCTTACTCTTTTTGCTCAATTCCGCTTCAATTGACTTCAAATCTCTTCATGGCATCATTTACATGAAAATCTAGCAATGCACACTATAAATTACCTCATTTTATAATTAAAGGACACAAAAACTAAAGAAAAGAGACTAGAATAAATGGTAAAATCATCACTCATCAACACCCCCAACTTAAAGCTGTTGCTTGTCCTCAAGCAAATCAAAACCAAATATTCAACGAGGTTCTACCATTTAAAACACAAGTAGCATCGCTACCATTCACAAATCACATTCTCCAATTAAGCATCATACTTATGGATTTGGTTGGTACTAATAATTAGGCTCAAGCATGTGAATCTTAACCAAATAACTCCCTCATTTAGAAACAACTTCAAGAAATGCAAAGGAGTTTCAAAATGATCAAATGACAATAAAAAGCCTCAAGAAGTGACTCAAAAGCACTAGTCTACTATATATGCTCAATTTACTCATTTACGGATACATCAATGTCACCAATCCATCCTAAATCATGTGCCCTCACAAGAAAGAAAGTCCCAAAATCACCATATTTTCAGTAACAACACAAGGGACAAATGCGCAAAGACAGTCACTCTCAACAAAGAATTTCAAGTGTTACAAAATATCATGCCATAAGCTTGCCCTTATTTTAATTCGCTGCCTATTCAAGAACATTCGGTTGGAGATCCCATAAGGACTTTTTAAGCTTGCAATGTAGGTTTAGGGAAGGGTCGGATAAGCATTTGGGATACGAGTGACTACACCCTCCTTGAACACTACTCACATTTGTCTTTCTTTTTGCACTTTGCTTCCTTTTAAACCACATAACATTTATTGGCATCTAGTTATCAATATAGAACCACCTTAAAGTAACTATCTAATTTTCTCAAGACTCTCTCTCTCTCTCTCTCTCTCTCTATATATATATATATATATATATATATATATATATATATATATTATAACTATTTTCGTTTGGAGCTTGAGTAACTTCATATGAACAACTTTGAGGTATATGCTTCGACCTCAATGTACAACCTTACCAATTTCCAACTTGACACCAACACCCCCAACATAGGCTTTTAGCCTCACTCAATATTCAAGGAGGAACGGGTTCAAAAGAGGGAATTATTTCACGAAAGGGTAAAGGTTTATAATGAGGTGGCCAAAGAAAAGGTTAAAGACTCAAATGAGGTAAACTAGTGATAATATTTATGTAATGGTAGGCTAGAAAGGCTGAAGATGCTTTTTTTTAAAGATCACAAAGAATGCCTAAGGTCATCCCTCCAACCAAACATAATTAACATTAGCATTGAAAGACCAATCGGGCAAGTTCTAGATGATAGAAGTAAATACAAGAATTATTTTAACAAAAACTAACACACATGGCGCATGAACTAATCAAGACGAATCAATTTCACTTCTTAATAAGAGTATTTAGAGAAATATCTTGCCAACTAGTGGGCAAATAGTTACCAAAAAAGCCAAAAGTTATCACAAAAATTATTCTTTCCCATACAACTTACATTTTCAATTTAAAACCAAAATTCGGAGGGGTATTCTTAATTCACACTTCACATACAAGAGACTAATTGTATTAGTACCAAATAATCCAAAAGTCTCCATAGAACAAAACAAGACTAATTCCCTTAAGAAAGTCGTCACGCCATCCATCATAGAGAAAAGTTACGTGGTTTAACACAAAAATGTTCCTCGGGAAAGAACTGCAGGGTAAAGAAAACCCGAGGAAATGCTACTAAAGAAATAAAAATAATATAAACTAAAACTACTAAAGAAGATAAGATAAACGCTACAGAAATAAAAATAAAAGAACATAATTACTAAAAAAAATAATATAACAAAAGCAACTAATACTAAAGGAACAAAAATTAACATTAACTAAAAACTACAAGAGAAAATAAATAAAGAAAGAAAAAAAATAGAATACACATGTGACTAATCTGCAAATATATATACAACCAATCACAACTACGCTCGGCAATAGAACATGATAAGCAATAATAAAGCAAGCCCGGCAAGGCGCACAATATCCATACAACAACATAAACCCGGCAAGGGTATAAATTAAGCGTCAATGTACGAATAAAGTATACTCCCTAAAGCCACCCCAACTAAAACACTGCAGTGTCCGCTCTGCACAATATCAAAATAATAATAAAAGTAGTTTGAGGGTTTGCCTGAGGTCTACATCAGACTAGCAGACTGCGGGAGGAAGGCTAATCACTACGGTGAAGAACTCGCGAACTCATCATCATCTGTATCATCAACATCATCACCAACAACATTTGACATGAAAGAATACTCTTTGTTTACCGTGAAAATGGTAATGACAATTAAATTTGTTGATGGGACCCTAAAAATACGTGATCTATTTTTATGCTAGTTGTGGAGCAGTTCATGCTAAGTGAGTAAAGTTTATGGGTGAGACGCGAGCCAAAATAAAACAGTAACTGAATTGGGAGATATCCTTTCGGGGCCTCGAGCTGGTCGATTTGGGGCCTCGAGGTCGGGTCCCGAGCTCGGGCTCGATCTATCAGGGAGAATTGGGGGAGGGCTAACAGATACAATAATATTAAAGGAGTCTCTTTATGTCCAATGATGAGCAATAAATAAGCAATAAATGTAGAGCAAATATGAAGATAATAAAATGGAGCAACAATATCAAGAGAGTGTGTTAGAGAGAAAAGAAAGAGAGTTTATCATATATTTCACGTAGAGTCTTTGGAGCAACATCAGTCCTCTCTAAAACAGTAAAAATCCCCTTTATATAGAAGGGGGAAAACTTATGCGGTAAGGCATACATTAGCTGTAAAGGTGTGGAGATGGGACGACTGAAAATGACGCCCCGAGTAGGGCTCGGAGTAGCCTGGCTAGGCTTTGTCAGACTCAACCGTGACATGCTTAGCCGCGTCTTGGGAACTCCCAATTTTGCTTCAGCCCCGACCGTCATCCTCTCAAGGCCGGATGTCGACGGGCCCCGAGGAAGAAGACTCGAGTGCATCTTTGCAGCCTCGAGGCTTTGAGGTGATCTTCCGAAATGCTTTAGTGACGGGAAATCGGGCCCTCCAATTTTGCCGTATACAGATAGTATCCGTGTTTCCTAGCTCTCAGCGATAGGAAATGAATTTGACGACCAACTCTTTGAGTTCCCTGCGCCGATGTCATATCGGTGATGCAACCTATGACGCGAGCCTTTGTGACAACTGGGAAATCCCTTGGACTTGTCTTTTCGACGCCATTCAATGCACTGTCGTTTCTCGTTCTTCAAAGTGGCAGTACCGCCGTCGATTCAGTTTTCAAGAACGCATTGGTTGCGCTTGCCGATCCGTCTTCCAAAGGCATCGAAGACCGTGTGATCGCTCCCTATAAATGGGCGCATTTTGATGCTATTTCTTCAGCTAAGTGTCTTCTTCCCTTCATTCATCCGTTCCTTTTTACTATCTTTTCACCATCTTCTCCTATTGTTAACTGCCATGTTTGGGATTCACGACCCTAAAGCTGTATGGCAGTATTCTTATCAACTGTGTCGTGGCCTCCTGCCCGAGCTTCTTCATATCGAACGAGATTACACTGTCTCAACGCTGCTGCTGTTGTTATCACGGCTACTATTGTTGCCATTATTGACTCGAGATGATGATACATGGGGGGCCGATTTTTTCCGGTATGGACAGGCATTCAGATTCTACACCGTTGCTCACTCTCCTACCATGGCCTTGTGTGGCACTTCATTCCTTGGGTTTTTTCCCAAGGGATAAAATGGCACAAGCGGTTGTCGAGACTGGGGCCCACCGGATCTTCAAACTTTGGCTTCGGCGGGCTATGTCCCTTTTTTCTGCCTCTTCTGCGTCCTCTCTCTCTCCACTTCTTCGTCTTTTCCCTCGGATATGTTATTCCAAGGAATTGAGCTGGGAACCTAGAGGAGGTGGCAGTCGAAGGTATCACCTTTAAGGATGCAAGCTCGAGGAGGCGGCGCTTCGGGGATACTGCTACTGGAGATGAACCTTCGAGGGTAGACAAGGTTTATGCCTCACATATTCCCTTTTGTTTCCTTATCTATGAGTAGGAACCCTTTGTATGCTTTTGTAATCATATGTAAGGACCCCTCGAGGGCTGTTGTAAGCAAATTCCCATAAATGTAAAGATATTTTTTGACTTCTGCCTTTGATGTTTGCCATATTCCTTTTAATTTTGCGGGGATCCTGAATGTATGCTTCTGCTGACGATCATCGACATCTAGCTCGAACGCGAGTATTTTTCTCAGCTTTGTATGATAGAAATGGCTCCTTTCTGAGCCCNTTTTTCTCAGCTTTTGATGATGAAAATCGGCTCCTTTTTGAGCTCACCGTTGTCCTACGGACCAGACTGAAGTGGTCCGATAGAACCCCGGCCGTCGGGACCCTCGAAGTCACATGGAGATAGAACTTTTAGACTTGAAGTTTTCTGAGAGCGGTGTCTGAGTGAGGGTCGGCTTCGGATACCTGGAGATTTGCTTCGAACTTGGCGCGGATAATCTTTTAAGTCATTGTAGATAGATGCCAAATGATGGGTTACCCGGATTTAGGCGGTGTCCTGAGGTAGAGCCTCTATGGGAGGAGCTCGAGGTCCCCGAGGTCGGGCATCACCTCGATACTAGAGATGGAGTTGTTGGCTTCTTAAAGCCTAACTTCTCTTCGATGGAGGTCCTCGAGGTCGAGTACTGCCTCGGGACTGGAGATGGAGTTGTCGGCTTCTTAAAGCCTAACTTCTCTTCGATGGAGGTCCTCGAGGTCGAGTACTGCCGCGGGACTGGAGATGGAGTCATTGGCCTCCCGGGGCATATCTCGGGCATGCGGGCCGTTGCTGTTTCCACATGTATATGGGGTTGCTTCCGCTTCTTGGGAGATCCCACCTTTTTTAGATAGCTATCTTCTCATTTCTGCGTTGAGTCCTTCGTTACCGTAGCATCAGAGTGTTTGCGTAGGTTCCTTCTTTTGTCGTAGTCATGACTGCTACTTCGGAGTCTGCTTGTTAGAGAGGGGAGAGTTCCGCTCTCAGTGCTCGGGATCCACGTTAGTTTATCTTGAAGACTATGTCTTTGATAGGAGAGGAGCACCTTGAGTTGGTGANTCCTCTTGGCGGGAACCCTTCGAGTTCGGCTACTATCTCGAACCCCGTAACGGTGTTGGAGGTTTTCTGGAGCCTAACTTCTTTTTTGATGGAGGTCCCTGAGGTCGGGCATCACCTCAAGACTGAAGATGGAGTTGTTGGCTTCTTAAAGCCTAACTTCTCTTCGATGGAGGTCCTCGAGGTCGAATACTGCCTCGGGACTGGAGATGGAGTTGTCGGCTTCTTAAAGCCTAACTTCTCTTCAATGGAGGTCCCCTAACTTCTCTTCGATGGAGGTCCTCAAGGTCGAGTACTGCCTCGGGGCTGGAGATGGAGTTGTCGGCTTTTTAAAGCCTAACTTCTATTCGATGGAGGTCCTCGAGTCAAGTACTGCCTCGGTACTGGAGATGAATTTGTCGGCTACTTAAAGCCTAACTTCTCTTCGATGGAGGTCCTCGAGGTCGAGTACTGCCTCGGGACTGGAGATGGAGTTTTCGGCTTCTCAAAGCCTAACTTCTCTTCGATGGAGGTCCTCGAGGTCGAGTACTGCCTCGGGACTGGCATTCAAAGTCATTGGCCTCTCGGGGCATATCTCGGGCAGGCGGGCCGTTGCTGTTTCCACGTGTATATGGGGTTGCTTCCGCTTCTTAGGAGATCCTACCTTTTTTAGATAGCTATCTTCTCATTTCTGCGTTGATTCCTTCGTTACCGTAGCATCGGAGTGTTTGCATAGGTTCCTACTTTCGCCCTTTTAGTATTGCCGTAGTCATGACTGCTACTTCGGAGTTTGCCTGTCAGGGAGGGGAAAGTTCCGCTCCCAGTACTCAGGATCCGCGGGAGTTTATCTTGAAGACTATGTCTTTGATAGGAGAGGAGCATCTTGAGTTGGTGAGGAGAGACTGCGGATGGGGAGAGGAGGTAGTGCTATAGGTGCTTTTCTCGGATGAGGGTATCGCTGACCCTGCCGATGGATTCCTCAATGTATATATGTATCCCTTCACACTGGGACCTCTTGACAGGGTCGTGCTCGACTTTTGTGTGAAGTATAGGGTTACCTTGGACCAGGTACACCCATCGTTTTGGTGAACAGTGTTGATGATAAGTTTTATGCGGAGAGGCGGGGCTTGAATTCACGCTCAACCATCTCGTCAGGATGTACCAGCCCTTTCACCACCCAGGTCTGCTAACCTTGCAGTGCCGTTCGTCTACGCCTTTTGTTGTTGATGATGATGAAGGCGGAGATTGGGATTGGGCTAGTCGGTTCGTCCGGGCCCGAACGAGTGACATTGTCCCCGTGGAGTTTATGCCATTCCCTGAAGAATGGAACTATATGCGTGAGTGGAGCGTCCTGTGCTTTCTCAGATTTGTTCATGTTGAAAGTTAGCCTTGTAATCATGTTTCCTTCTTTTCTGCAGCGATTTTATGGGCGCCGAGCGAAGTTCCTGATCTGCCTGGTTGGGTCCGGAAGCTGGCGACCCACTCGACTTGCGACGAGCGGCATCTCGGGGCAGATGGGAAGCAAAACGTCATGGTGCATGTGTGTATTTCTTTTCCCTTGTCCCTTGTTTACTTGGAGATACATTCTCCCCTTTTTATGTATTAATCTTGCTACTGCAGGTATCGGAGAGCCTCCGAAGGCGAGGCTGTGCCCCTCCGGAGAGGAGGAGGGGTTGTCAGCTTTCAAACCGAAGGAAGTCAATAGTAAGATGGAAATGTACTTGCAGGGAGATGTTGCTCTTGGCAAGGCAGAACGGGGCCGGGCCTCCGAGATAGAAATATCGCCCGGGTCTGTCTCGCCCGAGGTTTCCGATTCTGGAAAGGTAGCTCCTCCAAGCGATCATGTTTTGACCGGGGTCGATTCTTCTGGGGCAGAGGGGGCTAGATCAATAGATATGTGCTCGGCCTTCGAGGAAGTCTTCCGACTTCACTTTGAGGTGATCTTCGTCATAGGCCCCCTGACTCCGCATCTTCCCTTTCTTACCGAGTATTTCATTTTGCAGGCCTTTGACGGGCTTAGGTCCGAGCTGCTCCGTCATGGAGCTAGGCTCCGGAAAGCTCTGGATGAGGGTAGATCCCTTAGGCTCCTTTGCAAGGAGAAGGAAGCCAAGTCGGCGTACTGGCAATGCGAGGTGTACCGGAGCTTGAATTACGAGAGCTATTTTATGGAGCAGGTAATTTCCCGTCCTAGTTGAGTATGCGTTTCGCTTTTTAACATCTAAGGTTAACTCTCCACCTATCTCAGCTACAGAAAAAGATGGAGGCCTTGGAGCATCTTAGGGACGAGGCCGATCGAATCAGGAATGACTGTAGCGAGATGAGAGCTTGGGCGCAGGTCCAAGCCTTAGAGGAGAAAGATGCATCGGCTAGACTTTCGGCCCTCGAGGTCAAACTCCTCTTAGCTCGTGGCAACGCTTCAGTTCAAGCGGATATGATCACGGAGCTTGAATCCTAACTCCCGAGGGTTAGGGCTGAGATCGTTGATGCTCGGACCGAAGCGGTACTGAACCGTACTATGGCCGATCAGGAGATGGCGATTCATTTGAAGGATGCTACCGACGCTGATAACTAGGGATTATGATGCATTTTACACTCCTTCTTACTTGAGTTTTGATTAGAAATGTGTAAAAAATAGTCCCAAAGGCTTACGCATTGTATTTCATTGCAGGGTTTGATCAACAAGGTGACAATTCGTCAAAACCAGCTCAAAAAGGAGTGAAACATGCACAAGTACCCAGAACAAGTCCAAGCTCAGTATTACAGGACCAATGCGGCCGCACTCCATTCTGTGCGGTCCGCAAAGGAGAAGTTCAGAGAGCACTCATCTCAGGCAGCAAAGCAATGCGGCCGCACTCCATTCTGTGCGGTCTGCAAAGAAGAGGTTCAGAGAGTGTTCATTTTAGGCAGCCAAGTAATGCGACCGCACTCCATTCTGTGAGGTCCGCACTGACTTCATTGCGGCCGCACTCGTTTTTGTGCAGTCCGCAAATCTCAAGTTCAGAGAGTTGCCAAGTTGGAGGAAAATTACCAATGCGGTTCGCGATCTATTTTGTGCGGACCGCAATAGAATCCACCGCGGCCGCGGTGCATTTTGTGCGGCCCGCGGTGGCCAAGTTCAGAGAGTAGGAATTTCAGCCAAGAGCCTTAGTACGGCCGCACTCGATTTTGTGCGGTCCGCACTAGCCCCGTAGGGGTATTTTTGTCCAGAATTTTTGGCCTAATATAAATAGTTTCTTTTCCCATTTTTAGGTCATCAGTTAGATTTTGAAGCTGAGCTGCGCTCGTGGATAGTGTTCTTTTACCATTTTGAGTAATTTTACAATAGTTTAATCATTGAATCTTCAAGTTTTAGTTAGTAATCTAATATTATGGGTTTTTCTTCATCTATTTTTTTGTTTTCCTCTATTATCATGAGTAGCTAGACCTATCAGCTAGGGTTGTGGCTCAACCCTAGTGTGGGTAATTGATGGATCTTGTGTTTTAAGGTTTGAATGTCTATGGGAGTTTGATATTTGCACTAATTTATGATTTTATTGTTGAATTAGTGATTGCAAACATTAGTTTATGCTTAGTTGACTTGGGCTCTCTTGAGAAAGAGAGCCTAAGTCTATAAAATTAGTCCAACAAGGAATTGGGGCGTACTCAGGAGAATTGATAGCCCCAATTAAAGGGTTAAACCGAGAGATCCTAATACCCGACTTGAACCTCAATTGCTTGCACAAATGGTCATACCCAATTGATCTTGAGAAAGTCAATTAGGGCAAAATCACTCGAACTACCGAGAGGTATAGAGTGAGTAGAATCGTGCAATGGTTATATCGTAATCCCCAAATATGACAACCTAGCCTTAGACACGAGAACCCGTCAAATATCTACCTAGGAGAAAGTCACTCCCCTAGTGCCTTTTAACTATTTAGACAACCTTCAATAGTATTCTCTTAGCTTAACTTAGCTTAATTTAGCATCTTAGTAGTATAAATTTAAAAGTAATAAAAAAACCAAAAATGTTAGAAGTGTAATTAGGAACAATTACGCAACTCCAATTTAGATAGAAACTCAATCCCAATCTCTAGCTTCCTGTGGAAATCGATCCCGACCTTCTCGGGTAAAAGCTGCTTCGACCACTCTTGCTACTTTATAGTAGTACAGGGTTGCCCTCGATCACCCTTTCCTCTTATTTGAATTTAACTGTTTATTTTCAAGCATTTATGATTTCTTTATTTTCCTGAAACTAACTTGTCTCTTTGTTTTCTTTTTTCCGTAACTGTCTTTCAATTATTTAAATACTGCTTTTATTATTTTTCTTATGTGCAAATATTTGACAACGTGCTATTTATTGTTGCATAAATCATGCTCTATATCATATTCCACTCGTGCGTAATCAATCCCATAGCAACACTTGATGAGTGTTTGCGCTCTTCCTATATATCACCCTTTAAATTCAGAAAGGCGTATTTGCAGTAAAACTAGTCGATTAGCGGTGCGTTCGATGGTTACGTGCCTTTCCCCCTCAAGTTATCCGCTTGAGGGTCCCAGTCTAGACCTCTATAGCAGCCTTACTCTGATTGATTGTACATGCATCATGGTCAAACCTAGCCGGATTAATATGTTGTCCGCTTAGTAACCCTTTAAGACAAGCCTCGTCCAAAAGTCCATCGGGTTTTTCACAAATCCTAACGGACGTAATCACGATTGTGTGCATTAATTTGTTGAAATAAGTGCCAATATGATAATCATTATTGTATAAATAGACAAACCTGGAGGGGGAAAGGGCCTAATTCTCTCTCGTTTTGCAGAAAATGAGGCATGAAGTTCCCAGATTCGGTATGGTCGGTAGTATTCCTCCACTATTGATAGATTGGTGGAGAAACCTTCCCTCGAGTGACCAAAATCATGTGAAAAGAGTCTTAGGGAATTTGCCATCACTATTGGATCTTCAACAAAACAAGATGCTAATCGAGGCTGCCATTCTATTTTGGGATAAGGAAAGGGCTGTGTTCCGTTTTGGAGACATAGAAATGACTCCCCTTCTAGAAAAAATAGGGGGATTTGCTGGGTTGCCTTGGGATAGCCCCGGTCTGCTAGCAGCAGAAAATTGCACCACTAGAGGGTTCCTTAAGATGATGGGGTTGAAGAAAAATGATGATTTGTAGTGCCTGAAAAACTCCTACATACCTTTTGATTTCCTTTTTGAAAGATACGGTCATAGTAGCTCTTACCGTATTTTTGACAGTCAGAATGCTGAAGGAAATGAAGGAGGGCATTTGGCAAGAGCATTCCTACTATTTAACCTGCGCGAGCTGGGAGAGTTGATCGATAACAGCATCCGGTTTGGAGTGTGTCCTTCTGGGACCAAGTAGATTAGATTTACTTGCTTTCCTTTTTAATGTAATAAGGCCAAGTGCCACTAGCAAAATTATCTTAATTAATATCGTTTTGGGGCGTTTACTTTTACAAGAATGAAATGAGGCAATTATTGGCACTAAATTTCTCCAAATTTATTTGTCGCTAGGCCTACCCCTGGCACAACGAGGTTCCCAAAGTATGACGCGAATTTACATTCACGCAATATATGTTTAAATACTGCAAACATTTCAAAATCCTTACTGACTTGTTTACCTTTTGTTTTTCTTATTTTTATTCCCATCCCCTAAGGCTAGTTCGCTCATAATGGCATCATCAGCGTATCACACCAGATCTAGAAGCCCTCCACCTCCTCCTCCTCCAAGTAATACAAAGAGCAAAGGGAAAGCTAAAATGGACGATTTAAGTGGTATTCGAAAGAGAATGTGGAAAATGCAGAAACTTCGGATGGTCGGAGTATTCCGGCACCAAATGATTTAGTTTTGAGGTTGGAACAAAAGATACTGGAGCTACAGGGAGATCTTGAGCAGGTCCGCAACTTGGCAAACCTATCCCTCACTTTGAATGTCCCCGACATTAACCAACAAAACACAAAGAACCCAGCACCTCCACAAAACACACCAAACCAACATCCATAAAACCTTTCTGCACCACATCAATATGCAACCCCGCTTCAAAATCTCAATCCTTTACCGATTACCAACTCCGCCACAACACCACCATCAACCAATTCAGTACCCACCAACTGCCACTTATCACACTCCCCAGAACACACCACAACCCATTCTCGACCCTCAAAACTCAACCAATGACCATCACTACACCCAAGTCCCTGGCACTCACCAAAACAACCCTATATATGTGGAAACTGTACCTCACTCTACTCAACCAACTTCCTATACACCAATCCACTAAGAAGGACCTGATCATCAAGAATATGGCCGAAGAACTCAAGAAATTGACAAGTCGGGTTTAGGGTGTCGAAGGTGGTAAAGGAATAGAAGGTTTGAACTATAAAGACCGATGCATACAGCCAGATGTAGAGCTACCAGAGGGGTATAAACCTCCCAAGTTCGAGATGTTTGACGGTACAGGTGATCCCAGGGTTCATCTGAGGACCTATTGTGACAAGCTTGTCAGGGTCGGAAAGGATGAAAAGATCCGGATGAAGCTTTTCATGAGAAGTCTTACAGGAGACGCTTTGTCCTGGTACATCAGCCAGGATCCTAAGAAACGGTCCAACTGGGTGAGTATGGCATCAGATTTCATGGACCGATTCAGGTTCAACACAGAAAATGCACCAGATGTTTTATATATTCAGAACCTCAAGAAGAAGCCCTCCGAGACATTCCACGACTATTCTACTCATTGGAGGTCAGAAGCAGCCAAAGTCAGGCCATCTTTCGACGAGGAACAGATGAACAAATTCTTCGAGAGAGCACATGATCCGCAATACTATGAAAGATCGATGGTTATTAAAAATCGTAAATTCTCTGACATCATCAAACATGGGAAAAGAATCGAAGAAGGAATCAAAAGCGGGATGGTAACAAACTTTGAGGCATTACGGGCCACAAACAAGGCATTACAATCAGGTGGCATATCAAAGAAGAAAGACGTTGGGGCAGTAATGGTGGCTCAAGGTCCGAAATCTCCGCTTACATATCAAACACCTCCACCCACATACCAAGCAGTACCACCCACATATCAAACACCTCCACCCACATACCAAGCAACACCACCCACAAATCAACCACCATCTCCCAACTATTCCCAACCAGCCACTGTCTATCATACTTATAATTCCCAACCATCTCATTTCCAGTCACCTCTAACTCGGTCAAACTATCCAAGACCACGACCCAATTTTGACTGCAAGCCACCCAGACAATACACCGCTCTTGCTGAACCCATCTACCAGCTGTATGAAAGGTTGAAAACCGTTGGTTACGTCACCCTTGTTCCCGATGTGGCATTAGAGAATCCATCCCAATGGGTCAATCCAAACAAAACCTGTGCATACCATTCTGGTATGAAAGGGCACACCATTAACGAGTGCCGAACATTGAAAAATAAGATTTAGAAACTGATTGAAAACAAGGTCATACAGGCAAAAGAAGTCGCACCCAATGTTCGCAAAAACCCTCTCCCGGATCATAGGGGTGGTGGGATACATGTGATAGATATGGACGAAGAATGGGATCCTGAGGGGTCGATTAGGATTATTCGAGAAGGCTATGACTTTAAACCCTCAGTCTCACTTACTCCTATTGTAGTACAGACTCAGTCACCAATCGAGGTTGAGGTAGCTGCACCAGTTCCATTTGAGGTAGAGGTAGCTCCACCTGCAGCCAACCCTGCTCCGTTTGAAGTAGAAGTGGCCACACCTTTCAACGTGACAGTGACAACCACACCTCCTTTCAATTCAAAAGCAATACCCTGGGATTACATTGCCGAAGCTAGGCGGAAAGGAAAGGCAAAGATGGAGGAATCCGATGCCGCACAAGGAATGACTAGGACCGGAAGAATCTATACACCTGAACACTTGGGAGGACCAAGTAAGGATGCCACTACCAAGCAGCCTGTCATTGAAACAGGGCCAGATGACCTTTGGAGGAAAGTACAAGCAAGGGAGTATTCCGTTATTGATCATTTGAACAAAACCCCGGCTCAGATATCCATCCTATCACTATTACAAAATTCAGAGGTGCACAAGAATGCTTTGACGATTGAGTGAAGCTTACGTGCCCAGCAATATCACCTGCGGAGAGATGGCCAACATGGTAGGGCAGGTGTTGGAAAGTTATAAAACAACCTTCCACGAGGATGAACTACCACCTGAAGGATTGAATCATAATCGAGCATTGCATATCACGGTGCAATTTGAAGATAAATTCATCGCTAGGATCTTGATTGATGGAGGTTCAAGCCTCAACATTTGTCCGCTGGATACTCTGAAAAGATTGGACAAAGATTTTCATGAAATACGTGCAGGGAGCATGAACGTGAAAGCTTTCGATGGGTCTCAAAGGGCCACGATCGGAGAAATTAACCTTTGCTTGCAGATGGGGCCAACTTGGTTCGACGTTGAATTCCAAGTGCTTGACATATCAGCTTCATACAATCTTCTGTTGGGGCGACCATGGATACACGCCGCTGGGTCTGTGGCATCAACTTTTCATCAGGCAGTAAAGTTTGAATGAAACCATCAGGAGGTGATCATTCACGGGGACGGGAGTAACCCCATTTACACCAGTCAAACCATCCCGGTTATTAGGAACAGAAGAAGGCTAGGAGGAAAAACCTATCATCACATCGAACGTGTCAATTCCGTCGAGAAAGACAAGTGGTGGAGCAACAAAATAGAAAGCATACTAGCATGGTCTGGGTATGAGCCCGGCAAAGAGCTCGGGAAGAACCTCCAGGGTATTACTAAACCGATACAGCTGAAGGGTCATGGTACTACTTTCGGGCTCGGATACCAGTACACATGGCAAGAGTATAATGATTGGTTGCCTCCATGGCGTGGACCTTATTACCCTATCAAACAACCAGTGCCACATCTGGATCAAGCTTTTCATCAGGATGATACAATATGGGGAACCGAAAAAGAAGAAGCATTAGCTGGGATTAGGAATCTGTTCTCGGGGGATGAAGACATGGACTGCAGTGCAATAATTGAGGAGGAGGAGGAAGAAGGCCTCACTATTCAGACTGTGGAGAATGGAGCTGTTCTCAGGAACTGGACCACCACACCATCCCGGGCCCGCCAGTCCCTGGGTAGCTGGCAGATTTTATTTCTATAGCCATTCTAGGCATTTAAGATTTTCAGCAATTTTGTTTTAAAGACTTACTTGTTTTAAAATAAATGCTCGATTTATCGAGCCGTACTTGTCTGGATGTTTTTCAGTTTTAATCAAATGCATTGCTCTTTATTATTCATTATTATTTTCTACACTTTTTCTTTCTACAGCGTTATTATTACTTTTCCTGATGAACCGGTGACTGTGACATGTAATGAGGCAACACAATATGAGGGTAGTAATTCGGATGAAGAAGATGAAATACCCGACGAAGTTGTCAGGGAGGTTGAAAACTTTAAGAATAAGCCTAAGTCCAACTTGGACGAAACCGAAGCAGTAAATTTGGGGACGTCGAGACCGTCAAGGAGACTCGCATCAGCATTCACTTATCACCGACAGAGAAAGAGGAGTACATTCGTTTCTTAAAGGAATATGAGAACATTTTCGCATGGTCGTATGACGACATGACCGGTTTAAGCACGTCCATAGTGGCTCACAAATTGCCTACTAATCATATGTGTCCACCGGTGAAGTAGAAACTCAGAAAGTTCAAACCAGATATGAGCTTGAAAATCAAGGAGGAAGTTACTAAGCAGATCAAAGCCAAAGTTCTCAGGATGGTTGAGTACCCAACCTGGTTAGCCAACATTGTGCCAGTTCCGAAGAAAGATGGGAAGGTCAGAGTATGTGTTGACTATCGAGATTTAAATAGAGCAAGTCCCAAGGACGACTTTCCACTGCCAAACATACATATCTTGATCGATAATTACGCCAAGCATGAACTTTAATCCTTTGTAGATTGCTTCGCGGGTTATCACCAGATCTGGATGGATGAAGAAGACGTAGAGAAAACAGCTTTTATTACACCATGGGGGGTATACTGCTACAAGATGATGCCATTTGGTCAAAAAAATCCTGGGGCTACCTACATGAGAGCCATGACAACCATCTTCCATGATATGATACACAAGGAAATAGAGGTGTATGTGGACGACGTCATTATCAAATCCAAGAGGGCCGCAGATCACATAGCAGACTTGAGAAAGTTCTTTGACAGGTTAAGGAGGTACAACTTCAAACTAAACCCCGCAAAGTGTGAATTCGGGGTTCCCACAGGAAAGTTACTAGGATTCATTATCAGTCATCGAGGGATCGAGCTGGACCCATCTAACGTTAAGGCTATTCAGGAGTTACCACCGCCTAGGAGCAAAAAGGACGTGATGAGCTTCCTAGGACGTCTCAACTATATCAATTGCTTCATAGCACAGTCCAAAGTCATATATGAACCCGCTGAGGAAAGATCCCGAAACAAGCTGGACCGAGGATTGTCAGAAAGCTTTCGACAAAATCAAGGAGTACATGTCCACACCACCGGTCTTGGTCCCGCCAGAACCAGGACGGCCTTTACTACTCTATCTATCTGTATTGGATGGAGCTTTCATATGTGTTCTGGGACAACATAACGAGATAGGGAGAAAGGAGCAAGCCATTACTACTTGAGTAAGAAGTTCACACCTTACGAAGCACGATATTTTCTGTTGGAATGCACTTGCTGTGCTTTGACATGGACAGCCTAGAAGTTGAGGCATTACTTCTGTGCCTATACCACATACCTCATATCCAGGATGGACCCTTTGAAGTACATATTTCAGAAACCCATGCCGACTGAAAAGTTAGCCAAGTGGCAGATACTGTTGAGTGAGTTCGATACCGTCTATGTAACTCAAAAGGCGGTCAAAGGACAAGCATTAGCAGATCATCTTGCTAAAAATCCAATGGGAGGGGAATATGAACCCTTGAAAACGTATTTTCCTGATAAAGAAGTGTCATTCGTAGGAGAGGACATTACCGAAGCATACGACGATTAGAGGATGTGCTTTGATGGAGCCGCAAATTTCAAAGGAGTAGGCATTGGAGCGGTTTTGGTATCAGAAACAGGTCAACTTTATCCGGTATCTGCTAAACTCAGATTTCCCTGCACCAACAACATAGCAGAGTATGAAGCCTGCATACTAGGGCTCAACATGGCAATCGACATGAATATTCAGAAATTGTTGGTCATTGGTGATTCAGATTTGCTTATGCATTAGGTACAAGGGGAGTGGGCCACCAAGAATTCCAAGATATTTCCATATCTGCACCATGTGCAGGAATTGAGGAAAAGGTTCACGAAGATAGAGTTTCGGCATGTTCCCAGAACTCAGAATGAGTTTGCCGATGCTTTAGCCACTTTGTCATCCATGATACAGCATCCGGATAAGAATTTCATTGATCTCATCCCAGTGGGAATCCATAATCAACCGGCTTACTGTGCCCATGTCGAGGAAGAGACGGATGGAAAACCTTGGTTCCATGACATCAAAGAGTATTTGGCAAAAGGAGAATATCCGGAGCATGCAAACCACATTAAAGAATGCACACTCCGGAGATTGTCCAATCACTTTTTCCACATCGGAGGAAATTTGTACAGAAGAATACCTGATTTGGGATTGCTAAGATGTGTTGATACAAAAGAGGCTTCAAGGCTACTTGAGGAGATACATGCTAGGACCTGCGGCCTGCATATGAATGGTTTTGTCTTGGCCAAGAAGATACTTAGGGCCGGTTACTTTTGGATGACCATGGAGACAGATTGCGTCTGGTATGTCCGCAAATGTTACCAATGTCAAGTGCATACTGATATGATAAAAGTGCCGCCAAATGAGCTCAATGCAACAAGCTCACCTTGGCCATTCGCCGCCAGGGGAATGGATGTCATCGGTCCGATTGAGCCCACTACTTCAAACAGGCACAGGTTTATTCTAGTGGCCATTGATTACTTCACAAAATGGGTAGAGGCTGCATCTTACAAAGTTGTAACCAAGAAAGTCATCGCAGACTTTGTCAAGGATCGTATTGTTTGTCGATTCAGAGTTCCCGAGTCCATTATCAATGATAATGCCGCCAATCTCAACAGTGACCTGATGAAAGCCATGTGTGAAACTTTCAAAATCAAGCACAAGAATTCCACAACCTATACACCTCAGATGAATGGAGCTGTAGAAGCCACCAAAAAAAACATCAAGAAGATACTAAGGAAGATGGTAGAAAACCACAAACAATGGCACGAGAAGCTACCCTTCGCTTTGTTAGGATACTGAACTACAGTTCGCACATCAACCGGGGCAACTCTCTACATGCTGGTTTATAGTACCGAAGCTGTCATCCCAGCTGAGGTAGAGATTCCTTCTTTAAGAATCATACAGGAAGCTGAACTCAGCGATGCAGAATGGATAAGGAGTCACTATGAACAATTGGCCCTTATAGATGGAAAAAGGATGAACGCAGTATGTCACGATCAGCTTTACCATAACAGAATGTCCAGAGCTTTCAACAAAAGGGTCAAACCAAGACAATTTGCACCGGGACAACTGGTACTGAAGAAGATCTTCCTACATCAAGATAAAGCCAAAGGGAAATTCTCTCCCAATTGGCAAGGTCCTTACATGGTTCATAGGGTGCTAACGGGAGGAGCACTCATATTTGCAGAAATGGACGGAGAAGTCTGGCCAAAACCAATCAATTCAGACGTAGTCAAGAGATACTATGTTTAGACTATTTACATTTCCTCATCTGATGTAATTGAACTGCGCTTGACCTGATTCCCGTTTAAGAGGGGATACGTAGGCAGCCCTGTGGGTTCGGTCATATCATAATAAAATTTCCATTTCCTCCCTGATCAGAAACTGGGGCAGAATTTTGAGGAGGACCCTCAAAATCCGGAGCAAGTCCAGCCGACGCCAACATATGCCAGACGGTCAGAAATTGGTTAAGAAACTGGGCAAAATTTTGAGAAGGATTCTCAAAATTCCGAAGAAGGTTCAACAAGTTTCGCAAAAGGTCGAAGGATCTTCTACCAAACTGGGGCAGAATTTTGAGGAGGACCCTCAAAATTCTAACATAAGAAAGATGCAGTGTCCCTGAAATGTGTTACAGTCACTAGTTCATCTAAAATTACTTGATATTTCAATATGTTTCTAAATAACTCTGTTTTTATCAATAATTGCATATTTTCGAAAACTCTATTTTCGTAACAGTCAAGTGTTACCCAGGGAAACTCAAACGAGGCCTCCAGAACAGAGCCTAGCAAAGCCAGCAGATAAAGGCACGAAACAACCTCCCCTTGCGAAACTTACAATTTTCTTTGAGCGCAGGCACATCTGACGTAGCGATAGCATTCACAAATATATATATACGAAGCAAAGTCACTATCGAACGGGCCACCGGACACTAAACGTATGCCCAGCTAAGAAACACTCTACCTTTATTTGCTATTTAATCTTTGAATGGGACTAAGCCCTGTCCGACATTTGCATGAGGCTAATCCCTGCCTCCATATTTGCATGAGGCTAATCCCTGCCTCCACATTTGCATGAGGCTAATCCCTGCCTCCATATCTTCATGAGGCTAATCCCCGCCTCCACATCTTCATGAGGCTAATCCATGCCTCCACACTTGTGGGGGGACTAAGCGTTGTCCCTCCTTACACAAATATTGCTCTATTTCGGTGCTATCTATCTGCTTTTCTACCGGGCTAAGCTCTGACCTTTATTTCACAAGACTAAACCTTGTCTTGTTAACATCATATTATTGCATCTCACAGGCTGAAATATCACCAATCTATCCAAAGGCATCATAATCTAAAGGCATCGTCCTCATAGCCAGAAGACACCATGTCATGGCCTGAGGATCTCTCAATTTGCATATCATTATTCAAAGGCGTCACGGTTCGGAGGCACCATCTTCATGGCCCGAGAATATCATTTTATGGCCTGTGAATCCCTCACTGAACAATTCATGGCCCAGGACATCATGGTTTGAGGACGTCATCTTTAACCGTCCGAAGACAACTTTCATGGTCCAAAGGGAATCTGCATCATGTTTAAATTTTCGTACAAATACATGTTTGTAGCATCTCTTTATCTGCAGGTGACCAGTAAGCAACCGCTATCCCAGCAGGAGCGACCTCGCTCCAGTTCCTTCAACTATCTCAAACTCGACCATTCATCATAACCACCTATCCCGAAATCTCATGTCGGTTCTTGTAATGACTTCATCGGTATATTCCGCTGATGGATCCAGAACTACACTCGGCCTGATTCGCATAAAACCAGGGATATGTAGGCAGCTCAAAGACCAGAGTCCAACCTCTATCTTTCAAAACACCCCACCCGGTTAAAATTGGCCATCATTTCTTTACCTGAAAACTCTTTCATCCTTCCCGGGTAAAGAGGGGCAGCTGTTGATACCCAATTTTTCCCATAATATTTTTCAAAACTATGAATTGGCATCAATTAGTATTTTTTATACAATTTCTGCATTTTTAATTAATTTCTCCCAGCATTTAATTTATAAAACAATCACCGATCGCATCACCAATAGTTTTGTAATAATTTTGTGGCTTAATTTTATCATTTGCTTTTGTACTAAGTTTCAATTATTGCACAAATAGTCACATTTGTATTTTTAGGATGTTATTGCAATTACTTTACAATTATAGCCTATACATGCATTATTATATTATTTTACCAGAAAATATCCTCTTATATTTTAAAATATTAAGTAATTATTTTAAAATATTTCCAGGCATCAAAATCATTTTTTACAACCTGTTAGTTATTTTTAAAAATTATTAAATCAATTAAATGGGAATTTAATAAATGGCCCTCTTATTTTCAGATTTTTAGCCTAAATTAAACACCCCCCAAATCCCAATTAAATCAGAAACCAGCCCAAATTTACCCAGCCCCAACCCATAACATCCAACCCGGCCCCCAAACCCTTTTAATCCTGGCCGTCGATCACAGATATCAATGACCACCACACCCCTTTCCTTTTTTAGTCCCAACAACCCCCAAACACTAGCCATTTGCTTACACCCGCCGCCCCTGAAACCCTCTCCTCTCCAACTCTCTCTGAAACCAAACTTAACCCTATCCGCCACCACCCAGAACCAACCCTAATCCCCTTAATTCCTACCCGATCTATGGCTTCCCATGGCTGTACGAGGCCTCTACTTGTCTCCTATCTCCCCTGGTTGCTCGATTGTGTGGTTTCGTGGAAGGACCTCGAAGAGATCTGGTCCAGATCTCATTCAGAACTCTTCAAAGAGCCCGTCTATGGTCTGTGAGTGCTTTCTATCAAAGTTTCACGGCTCAAATTTGATTCAAGGGCCAGTTTCTCTTTACCCTCTCTCTTTTCTTCAAAACCTAGAATTTGGGCCTGAATTCGTCCAGATACTTGTAGATCTGGAATGATTTGAGTTCGTCATTGCTCTTTCCTTAAGGCTCCTTTATTTCTTTACTGATTAATTGATTTTTGAACATTTTTTTGTTATATTAGGGTTTGTTTTTGTTTGTTGGTCGAACCTCTGGGTATCTGAAGTATTTTCAAACTTCCATGGCTATTCTTTTAGGTTCTTTTACTTCTCTACTACTAACCGGTTTTTAAACACTACACTATTTCAGGTTTTGATTTCTATGATTTCTGTTTGTTCAAACCTCTGTGTGTTGACATGCTTTCAAGTTTTCCATGGTTGTTTTCCTTCTTTAAGCTTTTTCAAATTAGGGTTTTGAATTATTTTCCGTCTAAATTCTCTGTGTTCCTTAAAGTTTTACTCAACCTATTTTGTTTATGACAATTGATATGTTCTTTCAAGAATTGTTGAGTGATTTGCTCTGTCAGAATTTCGTATGCATGATTCTTGATTATTTCCATATTTATGACCTTAATTGGTCATTCTTGCCTTATTTGGCTGATGTATATTTACTGATTCTTTACATGATTCTTTCCTTAATTAAACCCTTGATTATTTTATTCTGAAGTTCTTTATTTGGTTTGATTTGAACTCCTTTCCTTAATAAGGCCTCTGATTCTTTACCTCTTTACTCAGTCTGATTGAACCTCTTGCCTTAACTAGTTCCTATCATTACCATTGGCTAATTTTCCTCAATTAAAGGAGAAGACTATGTTGAACCTCTTTGTGTGATTGATTCTGAGATCCCTTAATTGCTGATTATTGATTACTTTACCTTATTTGCTCTACTCTTTGTCTACTATATAAACTCTTATATCTAACTTCTTAGACACAAACATTAGTTCATCAACTACTCTTACACTCTAAAAAAGTTCTCTATTCTTCCTGCTACTTGTGATCTTCATTAGTCTAGTCGGCTGTAAGCCAAGGCTGGAAATTGCACAACACCTATCTTACATCTTGTGTTCTCTTTCCCTAACTGGTATGCCTCTGATTAAATTTTAGAATCTAAACCTTGTGTTTATTTAGTGCCTTAGTTCATCAGTCTTGAGTTCATTCCTGCTTCTGTTTACTGCTTATCTAGCATGCCTAATACACCTTGTTCAATATGTGATTAGCATGTCTCCACTTTACTTGCCTGTTTACTATCTTGTTTAACATGTCTAACATTGTCTTGTTCCATATGTGATTAGCCTGTTTGCCCGACTACTGTTTATCTAGCATGCCTAAACTTTTTTGGTTAAGTTTTTGATTAGCATGTCTACACTTGTGGATACTTGCCTAGTCTATCCATTTAAGTTCTTGCTTGTTCTGCCTTACTCTTGCTAAGTTATCTAGTCTCTCCAAGGTAACTCTAGTTGTGTTATTTATGTGTCCTCAACATGTTTCTGCTGTGATTTTTGCTTCATGTTTCAATGACTTACATTATATCTAACCTATTAGTTCTGTAAAACCCCTTGAGAATTCTATGCGCCCTGTTGTTTATGTGCTCCATTATACACTAAGGTGTATTCTATGTGTTCCCAACCCCCTTTCCTTGTGTGGAACCTTCTTGCCAAGTGTTTCTGAATAATGGTTGTTTTGTGATTTGTGTTTGACTTAAAAGTGTTTCTCATACTTTTTCTCAAGCTGTTTTTACTTCCAAATCAGTACTGGTTTTTCAGAAAACCTATTTACTTCTAAGAATCCTCTCCATACTGTTTACCAAAACTCTTTCAAATCATGTCAAGCACTCTCACCTATTCTTAGGTTATTAAGTCCTGCCCCTCTGGTATGTATACTGCTTAGAGGTCCCTGAGATCTCTCTGAACTCTGGCATATCAGGGCTGGCTCTTCCATACTGCACATAATCAGTCTTTATTTGAGAAAGTCTGGGTGTGAGCCCTGCCCAGGATCCTTGAGGTCCTTAGGGAACTCTGACACACCTGGACACAAATGTGACAATGAATCTTGGGCATTTGAGACTCGTGAAGGCCTGGTACGCCAGGATTTGCTTTGGGCCTACTTCAGGCTCCCTATAGCTTAATTTATATTCTATTTATGTAATGTTTATTCAATCATTGGCCTGTAATAATTAAGTGTAAAAAGATATTGGGGTGACTAGTGAAAAGGGAGGGTAGTTGTATACCGTGGGTAAAGTTGGGTAGATAACATGCCTATAGGTTTTAATTGGTTCAAATATGTTTAGTTAGATACATGCTATAGGGTTCATTTTGGTTCAAATGTGTTTTGTAGAATATATGGCTATAAGGTTTTGCTTTGGNGACTGCATATACACACTTAGGCAAACCTTAGGGCGTTAAAATTGGAACCAGTTCTGTTTATGTGTGAAATTATCCAGGCTTAACAGGCTATAAAATCAGTAGGCAAACTGGTTAGGATTCTGTCACTTTCCATATGCATATCCTGAATTTGTAACATTCATCTAGATACCATGTTCTTAGGATTTCTGAACTTTCTTCAAAGCTTGTATTTTAGACGTGTTGTTTGTTTGCCTATATACATGCGGAGGTAAATGTGAGCCTTCTAACTGCTTGTCTTTATTTGCTTGTCCTATATGTTATTTGCCTGTCGCCTAGATTTTTACCTTTTATAAACCTTAGGCTGTCTAGAACTGTCCAGATTTAGAGGTCCCGAATTCCTCCAGGACCACAAGGAAGGGACGGGTAGCAGCACGCTTAGAGGTCGTTAATTAAACTCGCTCATAACCACTAAGGGGAGGGTAATGGGTAGTAAAAGGATATGATGACCTGCACGCTAATGTCACGTGTATCCCCTCATTGAGGAGTGATTACCGGGCATTGCATGGGTATGATCCTGTAGGCCAATCAACTTAGGACTTCCCTTTCCCAACTCCTATACGTGTTTAATTTCTCTAAACTTCCTTTTCTCTACATGTAAGTTGTTCAAACCTCTTTTATCTTCATTATCTGAACTTCCTTGATCATATATGTATGGGGAAAGCTACTTTATTTGCAAATACTTGTTTACTTGTTAATTGACTAATTTATATAGTTTAAGTTCGGCAGGGACCCACCGTTGTGGACCGCGAGGGGTGCCTAACACCTTCCCCTCAAGGTTATTTCGAGCCCTTACTCTAATCTCTGGTAATGCAAACTAGTTACATGAGTTAATCGCTCTAGGTGCCCTAACGCACCGTAATCCGATAGGTCGCGACTCTTCAAATACCCAATTCCCAAAAGGAAACGAGTTGTTCCCTCATGAATGTCGAAACCCGAACTTCTCCGCAAGGAGGAAAAAGGGGGCGCGACATATTCTGTGTTGAATCGGCTTGCCTAGTACTGTGATAGGCGCTATCACGACCGGGGTGGTTGGGGTCGTGACACCTATTTGCACAACTTTCCACGATTGAAATTGTCTAACTAATTCCCGTACCTTTTCCAGGTATTGTTGCATTCGTGCCTCTCTTGCTATGTAAGTCCCCTGCATTTGGTTAACTACTAGCTGCGAGTCACTTTTGATTACAATCTGTTCTATACCAAGTTCACGTGCTAATTCCATACCTGTAATCACAGCTTCGTACTCTGCTTCATTGTTAGTGATGGGATAACATTTTATTGCTTGTATAATAACTTTCCCTGAAGGAAGAATTAAGACAATACCTAAGCCCGCTCCTTTAACATTCGAGGAACCGTCAATAAATAAAATCCAAATTCCCGGATTAGATCCGGTAAATACCTGTAATTCTTTTTCTACTTCAGGAATTAAATTCGTGCTGAAATCTGTTAATTTTATTACAGTTCTAGGCTGATATATGATATCATACTCACTGAGTTCTATTGTCCACTTAGCTAACCTACCTGATAGTTCTTGTTTATGCAATATATTCCTCAGGGAAAAGGCAATTATTACAAAGATAGGATGACATTGAAAATAAGGTCTCAACTTTCTAGATACCATAACTAATGCTAAAGCAAGCTTTTCTATATAAGGATATTGTGTCTCAGCATCTAACAAAGATTTACTAACATAATATATTGAAGATTGTTTACCTTTATCCTCTCGTACCAACACTGCGCTTACCGCTACTTCTAACACAACAAGGTAAATAAGCAGCCTTTCTCCGTCTTTTGGTTTAACTAGCAACGGTGGATTTGACAAGTATGTTTTTAGGTTCTTGAGGGCTTGTTGGTATTCATCAGTCCATTCAAATTGATTTTTCTTTTTCAAAACTGAAAAGAATTTAAAACTCTTTTCTGATGATTTTGAAATAAATCTCCCCAGGGCTGTTATTCTTCCTTTTAATTTCTGCACTTCTTTTTTGTTTGTTAGTACATCCGGTATTTTCTCGATAGCTTTGATTTGTGCAGGATTCACTTCAATACCCCCTGTTATAAACAAGAAATCCTAAAAACTTACCTGAATCTACGCCAAAAGCATATTTTTCTGGATTTAGCTTCATATTGTATTTGCGAAGAATCTGGAAAGTGTCTGACAGATGTTGAAATGATCTCCCGCTTGTGCTGATTTGACCAGCTTATCGTCAATGTAGACTTCCATAGTATTTCCCAAATGTTCTTGAAATATTTTAGTTACCAATCTTTGGTACGTGGCTCCATCATTTTTTAGACCAAATGGCATAACTTTGTAACAGTACGTCCCCTTGTCTGTGATAAACGAAGTTTTTTCTTCATCTAGAGGATCCATCTTTATTTGGTTATATCCTGAGTATGCATCTAAAAAACTTAACAGCTCGTGTCCTGCGGTAGAATCAATTAGTTGATCTATATGTGGCAAAAGAAATGAATCTTTAGGACAAGCTTTATTTAAATCAGTATAATCTACACAAACTCGCCATTTTCCATTCTTTTCTGGAACTACGACAGTATTAGCTAGCCAGTTAAGATATTTTACCTCTCGTATTGACCCAATTTTTAAAAGCTTTTGTACATCATCTTAGATTACTTGATTTTTGAAGGATCCCTGCTTCCTCTTTTTCTGCTTGGCAGGTGGATATGATGGGTCCACATTCAATTTGTGGGTCACCACTTCTGGTGGTATACCTGTCATATTTGAATGCGACCAAGCAAAGCAATCTGCGTTAACTTTTAAAAATTCAATTAACTTACCTTTCATTTCTAGGTTAGGTTTGCTTCGATGTAAACTTTTCTATCTGGCCAGTGTTTAAATAGCACCACCGCTTCGAGTTCTTCGGTAGTTGTCTTAATGTTTTCATTTTCTTTTGGCTCTTGAATAACATCGGCCTTGAATCAACACAGTTTGTCCTGGAATGCTTTCAGTTGACGTTTGTATTATGACATCCTCAACTGAAATATTGTAGTTGCTATTTCTCACCTACAAAATTGTTTACCGTGCTTGTAGCCACCACTAAATTTATATTTCTAGAAGCTTTTTGATCTCCACGGATTTGACGAATCCCCCATTGTGAAGGAAATTTAATAACTTGATGCAATGTGGACGGTACAACATCCATATCGTGAATCCATGGTCTTCCCAGAATTATATTATAAGCCATGTCCGCATCTATCACTTGGAACTTTGTGTCCTCGAGAACCACTCTGCAAACGTGGCAAGCACTACTTCCCCTTTTGTGATAACACTTGAATTATCAAATCCAGACACAGATCATGCCTTTGGTATCACCTTGTCGTTAGCTTGCATTTTATTTACCACTCTTAGTAGAATGATATTCACGGAACTACCTGGGTCAATCAAAACTCGTTTTGCGTTAGTATTGTGTACAAGTAGAGATATTACCAGTGCGTCATTGTGAGGAATCATCAAGCTGTCCGCATCTTCGATCAAATGTTACACTGTTTCCATCCAAGATTTGACGAACTTGCTTCCCATGAGTGGTTGTGACTTTTGACGTCTTTTTTGCAGCTGTATACGCCACACCATTTACCTTGTCTCCCCTGGTTATTACATTGACTGTTCTTTTTGGAGATGGGGGTTTCGAGGGTTCTTATCTGTTCTTCATATACGATTGTCTACCTTTTTCGCTGAACAGATCAATTAGATAACCTTGTTTCAATAAATGCTCGACTTCCCCCTGTAGTAATACAATCTGTTGTTCTATGGCCATGATCGTTGTGAAATTCACGCCAGAAATCTGAATTTCTTTTGCTCGGGTCTGATCTCATCTCTTTAGGCCATCTCACCTTATCTCCCATACCTCTTAAAACAGGCACTAACTCGGAGGTGCTGACATTAAAACTGTAATCATCGACCCTCGTATGTGTATTGGAATAATTGCCCCGTGCATCCCGTTCCTTTCTGAATCTAGATGAAGAACCCGCATCTTTTTGCGAAGAACCGAGAAACTAGCTTTTTTTTTTAAAAAAAAAAAACAAAAGCTGTTTTAATATTTTTTCATGTCAAAGATACACTTGCCAAAATCTTATATTTACACAATTATCTCCCTATTACCATTGTAAGAACAAGCACTAATATCATGCAATATCGATAACACTGCATTTATGAACAAGGTCCCTTAAACATACTCCAAATCTCTATTTTTTAATTTTATATTTATATTTGAATTAATGAATTTTAAATTTTAGTTAAAATTTCTCTTAATAAACACTTCTCTATTTAGGTAATAGTAATAATTTTAAAGTGGATACTTGTTTGCCGCTCAAAATCACTTTTTTCAAAAAGATTACCCAAACAAAATTATTTCTATAATATTAACAAAAAAAATTCTCGAATGTTTTGATCAAACATAATCTACTAATATCTAAAAAATTCCTCTGAAATTTTATTTGTGTTATAAATAGAATTTTATTTATGGTGAATGTCTACATTTAGAGAGATTCTAGGGTTTATTACTTGGTGGCTAAGTCACCATCTCCCTGTAAATAGAGGGTTCTAAAAAAGCAATAAGAATTCTCTTTCTCTCTCTTTGCAATATTCTTCTTTATTGTTTTATAACACGTAGTCAGCACGAGACTCTAACCAATTGAGTAGAAGCTTTGGGATTGAGCATAATGATTGTCAATTATTCCATGAACTTCCTTCATGAATAAATTATGGATTTAAAGTATGCATTTTACCATATTTTTCTCTTTTATTCTATAATTTGATTTTATATACAAGCAAAGACAACAAAGTTTGAATATAACTCTAATGGAGTTTGTAAGAAATTATAACCACCTGAAGTGGTAAAATATCTATGCCTTACCATGATAAAATTCATGTATGATTGTGGGCAAAGAAGTGGAAACTCATCCCATTGAATTTGCTTCATTCTCATAGAGAATGTGATAGCAATATGTGATAAGTCTGAAAGAAGACAAAATTATTTGTCACGACCCTAAACCCAACCCGGTCGTGATGGCGCCTCTCATGAAGACAAGGCCAGCCGACACACTTCCAATTCACTTTAAGCAGTTAAAATAATAAATACCATGTCTCTAATAGAAATAAAATCCCAAAATAACTGTATAAGTTGCGGAATAAGAAAACCAACACAGCCCGACATCGGGGTGTCACCAATCATGAGCATCTAAAACAAAATAAAAGTTTGGAGTCTAATCCACTACTATGTAACTGAATCAGAAGAAACTAAGATAGAGGGAGAATGCACTGGGCTGCGAATCGCCAAGCAGCTACCTAGTTAATCGCTGAAGACCTGCTGGAACTATCAACCCTCAGGAGCAGGACCTGTAGCGCCCAAATCTGCACACAGGGGTGCAGGGAGTAAAGTGAGTACTCCAACTCAGTGAGTAATAAAAATAAATGAAGACTGAGTAATATAAAACCACGTAAGGCACAACATTAAGCTAAAAGAGGTATAGCAAAAATCAGTAAATATAATTAAGCAATGAAATCTCATAAACATCCTTTAAACAGCTAAACAATATACAGGAAAAACAACTAAAAAGTAAACACATAATAACTGCCCTCGGGCTCAGTAACAACAATAGAATCAGCCCCTCGGGAAATATCACAGAACAATATCAGCCCATCGGGCTATATCTCATATCACAATGGGTACTCGCGCTCACTAGGGGTGTACAGACTCCGGGAGGTGCCCCTTACGGCCCAAGCGCAATATCAAGCCATCTCATGGCATCATAAACAAGCTCTCGGCCTCTTATCAATCACAAGCCACCTCGTCGCGTACAAATCTCAGGCCCTCGGCCTCATTATCATAATCAGTATATCACTGCTGCGGCGTGCAGCCCGACCCAAAAGTATCCTCACAACACAGGCCCTCGGCCTTACTCAGTCAGAATCTCATAAGCCCCTTGGGCATCAGTAAAACATGAAGCTCGGCTCAAATTATCTTTAAAATATTATTTAATGTGTTTAAAACAGAATAACATAGCTGAGTTTTGAAAATAGTGAAAATATAGCATGACTGAGCATCAGTATGAAATCAAACAGTGAGGAAAATATCATTTAAAATCCCCTAAGGGTTCAAACAGCTGGCACGAAGCCCACATATGGCATTTAGCCCAAAATATAATAATATTAGACAATTAACCGTCAAATACGCAGTAAAATAGTCATTCGGGATGGACTAATTCACAATACCCAACGGTGCACGACCCTACGCTCGTCATCTAGCGTGTGTCTCACCTCCACATAGCCGAACGCTGTGAAATTCCGGGGTTTCATACCCTCAGGACAGCATTTAAAATCATTACTCACCTCGAACTAGCCCGAAAAGCTACTCTGCAACACGCTTGCCTCTCGAACCAACTTCTGAGTGCTCCAAATCTACCAAGTTCAGATTTTTATCATCAAATTATGCTAAACGAATGAATTCCAATTGAAAAATATCGATTTTAAGCACAAAATCCGAAATCAGTCAAAACCTAACCCCCGGGCCCGAGTCCCGGAACTGGACAAACATTATACCAAAATTTTCTTCATCATCTCACGAGTCCGTACATATAAAGAACTCAAAAATCGGAGTTCGTTTGACCCCTCAAATCATCCCTAGAAAGTCTCAAAATCTCAAGCCCTAACTCCACCTTTTTCTACTGATTTTCATGTCTAAATCCATGTATGATCACATATTTAACTCAAAAATAGGAAGAAATCACTTACCTAGTGTTGCTTGGTGAAAATCCCTCCTTGAGCTCTCCAAAATCGTCCAAGCCAAATGAAAGAAATGGGCTAAAACTCGTATTTAAAATAATCTGCCCAGGCTTCATCGAGTTGTATCTTGCGCTGTGCATGTTGTACATCCTGTTACCATTTTCCCTTGTTGTACACCTTCTGTTAAAACGCCCATAACTCCTTGTGGAAATATCCAAATGACAAACGATTTGAGATTTAGAAACTAGACTCGAAGATCTTTCATTTGATAGTTTGTACACCATATAACTCTCTATATATTCCGAGATATGAGCTTTTAAATTCGGCTCCATGCATCACAAAATTCTGTCGAAACTGCTCCACTAGCCATCTTCAATCGATCATAACTTTCTGTTAAAATGTCCAAATGATGAATGGTTTAACTTTCTGAAAACTAGAATGCAAGAGCTACAACTTTCGTGTTCTGCAAATTTTCTGATTCCCAATAGATTGCAAGATATGAGCTTCCAAACTCGACTCCTCGCATCAGAAATTTTCTGGTGAACAGCTGAAGCTCAAAAATCTGCAACTTTTCCAAAGCATGAAATAGTCCGTTTAACCACCCGAAACTAACCCGAGGCCACCGGGACCTCAACCAAACACGCCAACATATCCCATAACATCATTCAAACTTGTTCCAACCTTCGAAACGCTCAAAACAACATCACAACACCAAATTCGCATCGGATTCAAGCTTAAGAATTTCAAAATCTTCTAAATTACGCTTTTGATAAAAAAAAACCAACCAAACCACGTCTGAATGACCTGAAATTTTGCACACACATCCCAAATGACACAACGGTACTACTGCAACTCTCGGAATTTCGTTCTGACCCCTATATCAAAATCTCACCCATCAACCGAAAAACGCCAAAAACTCAATTTCGCCAATTCAGGCCTAAATCAACTTCAGACCTCCAAAACACATTCCGATCACGCTTCTAAGTCCCAAATCACCTAATGGAGCTAACCAAATCATAAAAATTCCAATCCGAGATCATATACTAACAAGTCAAATCTTGGTCAAACCTTTCAAATTTCAAGCTTCAAACTGAGAACTGTTCTTCCAAATTCATTCTGATCACCCTGAAAACCAAAACCAACGATTTACATAAGTCATAATGCACTACACGGGGCAAGTCATGCCCGAGAACTGGCGAGCAAAGTGCAAAAGCTCAAAACGACCGGTCGGGTCGTTACATCCTCCCCCACTTAAACATACGTTCATCCTCGAACGTGCCCAGAGTTGTTCCAAAAGCCAACCAATCGCCGAATAACCTTACCACGCATATACCCGGGGGTGATCCCACGTCACCCTATCTCATATAGGTCCGATAACACATTGTAACTGAAATTTCACAACCCAATCTAGCCCATAAACCATAGAACCACATTTCCACTTCTGAAATCATCAATACGATCAAAATCTCACATTTATACTGTGAATAAGTCCGAACAAGCTGTAACAAACCATATCCGTAACCTCAGGTGTAATTACATGATATATCACATAACTCAAACACTGGTAGCGATAACTTCTAATCACAGCAGTTGCACACAACAACCGAATATCGATAGAAAACCACTTATCAACTAAAGTCTCATTCCGTCACTTTCATATACTGCCAATGATAAATGAAACACGCAATAAGCTATAACCATTTCTCAGATCAACTATTCATGAAGCCACTTCTCCGTTGGCAAAGACCATAGCAAATTTCTGAGCCAAACCTCGATATTATCCTTCCAACATGCTGAAATCGAATCAGTTTGTACTCATTTCAGATCCCGACGATCTCATCTAATCCAACACCACTACTCTAGTGACATGACACATCAATACAATCTAAAGCCACAACTCGTGCAATCCGTGCACCAATAAACAACAATATGAATGTACTCCAATCATGAAGACGACTCGAACGAAAGGGCTGTACCACCAACTCACCAGTACCACCACAACAAAATGCTGAGAACCCATCACACGTCGTAGAAACAGAATACGCGAATCTAACCCGAAGGGTCATACCTCCACATAACTTCTCTGCAAAGCGCGACCCTATCCAAACACTAGTCCACATGAAACACCTCAAGTCACTATGCTCGAAATCAACAACCACGCGCAATTTGATGTCTGGAACCAAAGCAAATTATCATACCTACGGTGAAGCAAATAACATACACCACACAAACCCGAAAGGACATAACCGATACGCCATTCACCGAGCAACACCCAATTACTCTTCCCGCTCGACTTCCACTATAAAACCCCAATAGAATCGCACCATATGTGCCTATAACCAACAAATCATAACGCCTCGCAACATAGAAAGGTAACTCATAGATCTCCCCAGATTACTGATAAGCTCAATAACAATCGAATCAACACATCCCTCAATATTATAACTCGGAGCCAACCAAGCCGACTTAAGTTAGAACACACATCCACATTGGCCTGCCCACGAACCCCCTATCAAGGAAACCCTGAAGCTGCTCCTTCAACTCCTTTAACTCTGCCGGTGCCATACGATATGGTGCCCGGTACCAAATCAATACCAAAATCAACAACCCGGTCCGGCGACATGCCCGACAGCAGGAAATACATCCGAAAGAATCCTTCATCACCGAAACTGAATTAATGGTAGGAGTCTCTGCACTGACATCCATCCCGAAAACCCAAGAAAGAAAAATAATCCTTCCCAGCCATCCACTGAATCTTCGAAATATAAAACCACCCTGCTAGACCATAATCCGTTGAACTTTGCCACTCAGTCCGTGGCATTCTCGGCATAGCCAACATCGTCGCCTTATTGCAATAGTCCAGAATAATACGACACGGAGACAACCAGTCTATACCCAATATCCCTCAAATCCTAACTTACAAAGCAGCGAAAGATCCACTCGGGTCTCTAAACCCCGATAGTCACTACACAGTGCCAATACACGCGACCCACAACCACAACATAACCTGTTTATGAGAACTCCCAGTCTCCAACTCCATATAGCACACGAATCGCCATATCCGATCCCATCTATCCGAGTTCCTCTGATTTCACCTTCAACTTGATACTCCTTGTTGCTATAGCATCACAATTCCTCAACCCAGACTCACCACACGAGACCTAAGCATAATACCACACAGTCTAAGGCTCACAACCCGCTGAATACTCTTTTAAATGTTCCCAAAAGCACCACATTCAAAATACCAACCCTGAAAAGACTTCCTGCGAATCTGAAGCCATTACCTTCCTAATACTGATGTATAGAATCCCATAATTGATATAGAAATGACACATGTCTTGACGCCCTCCTGCGTAAACCTCAGTTCCTAGCCAAATCATACACTTGAAAATTTTCTAATTATTACATGTACAATCTTGAACACATTAGAACCATTCTCGAGAGTCATTCACTCTACTCAAATTGCAATTAGCCTGATCAAACGGACCGAACAACTAGTGCCTCATTAGCACTCCGACACCGCAGAATGTAACCTCATTCCAAACAACTAAGCAACTTCCTGCTCTATGCACCGAGCATCCTTTACCAACAACAACTCAAGACATTCCGTGATTCTCACATACCTATGAAGCATACTATAACCTTTGTCAAGAATTTTCCTTTACTCGAGCCATCCTCGATCTCAATCTCCATAGGCCATAACTGATTCACCCATACGCCTCAACTGGAACAAACATAGCACATAACCGTGCAGTCAACTAATCAATAGCAGACTCCCCTACTTGGCTCGAAGCCATAGATCAAAACACACACAATAACTCATAATGCTTATCTCTACTACTGCCATAATACCATAGTGAGATTAAACTAGATCCTTCATAAACTCGTGAAACACCGACCATCTAGTACTTTAAATCTTTTGTAAATCTCGCATTCACCCTCGTAACAGTTAAATCCACTCTCTTGAGCGACCCAAAATTTAAATTTCAACACGTATATTTCACTTGTAAATGAGATCTCCTAACAGACAATATAAGGATCACACAACTTCAGAACACTCCGCATGAGATAAACCACCTGTTTTGCCTCAAACTAACATTTCTGTATACCTTCCACCGTCATAAACATTACGCAGTCGCTTGATCTTCCTGAGTCTGAACTCATACCGCAACATGAAATTTACTTCACTCCCAACTAAGAAACATGAAAAGGTTCTTCACACACCCATAACTCGGGGCTATACCTCGAATCAAGATGGAAATCAAGCACCTAATAGTTCTTCTATCCTCTAGCAGACCCTTCTCGTCGCTTCTAAATCATATGAATACATCTCGCAGTCACATCATACTCATCACGTAACTATCCAGCCATCACTTCTACTAATAGGGGCATTACCGAATATATAAGTTCAAAAACACGGCTCACATAATCAGCACCTCGGTGCTCAAGCTATAGGTAAAAATCCGGCCTCAAGTCCTCCAGACTGGCCCAACGTCAAACACAGAGAGATCACATCTCGCCCCTCGATCAGGGAATCACAAGCCATCGATGCACATCTGATATTGAGCACGCATGCACGCATACGAACGCGTGAAAGGAATTTCAAGAGTTACTTTTCAAGCTGAATCAAGGACGCACGATAAGAATTCAAGAATGTGAAGTTTTTACAAGGTTCTGCAGCCTCTCGAGGATAAATACAGACGTTTCCGTACCGATCCGCGAGACTCTACTAAACCTGCTCATGACTCGTGAGACCTATGTAACCAAGGCTTTGATACCAACTTGTCACGATCCTAAACCCAACTCGGTCGTGATGGCGCCTCTCGTGAAAACAAGGCCAGTCGACACACTTCCAATTCACTTTAAGCAGTTAAAATAATAAATACCATGTCTCTAATAGAAATAAAATCCCAAAATAACAGTATAAGTTACGGAATAAGAAAACCAACACAGTCCGACATCGGGGTGTCACCAGTCATGAGCATCTAAAACAAAATAAAAGTCTGGAGTCTAATCCACTACTACATAACTGAATCAGAAGAAACTAAGATATAGGGAGAATGCACTGGGCTGCAAATCACCAAGCAGCTACCTAGTTAATCTCCGAAGACCTGCTGGAACTATCAACCCTCAGGAGCAGGACCTGTAGCACACAAATCTGCACACAGGGGTGCAGGGAGTAAAGTGAGTACTCCAACTCAGTGAGTAATAAAAATAAATGAAGACTGAGTAATATAAAACCAAGTAAGGCACAACATTAAGCTAAAAGAGGTATAGCAAAAATCAGTAAATATAATTAAGCAGTGAAATCTCATAAACATCCTTTAAACAGTTAAACAATATACAGGAAAAATAACTAAAAAGTAAACACATAATAACTGCCACTCGGGCTCAGTAACAACAATAGAATCAGCCCCTTGGGAAATATCACAGAACAATATCAACCCCTCGGGCTATATCTCATATCACAATGGGTACCCGCGCTCACTGGGGGTGTACAGCCTCCGGAATGGGCCCCTTACGGCCCAAGCACAATATCAAGCCATCTTGTGGCATCATAAACAGGCTCTCGGCCTCATATCAATCACAAGCCACCTCGTGGCGTACAAATCTCAGGCCCTCGACCTCATTATCATAATCAGTATATCATTATTGCGGCGTGCAGCCCGACCCAAAAGTATCCTCACAACTCAGGCCCTCGGCCTTACTCAGTCAGAATCTCATAAGCCCCTCGGACATCAGTAAAACATGAAGCTCAGCTCAAATAATCTTTAAAATATAATTTAATGTGTTTAAAACAGAATAACACAGCTGAGTTTTGAAAATAGTGACATCAGTATGAAATCAAACAGTGAGGAAAATATCATTTAAAATCCCCTAAGGGTTCAAACAGCTGGCACGAAGCCCACATATGGCATTTGGCCCAAAATATAATAATATTAGACAATTAACCGTCAAATACGCAGTAAAATAGTCATTCGGGATGGACTAAGTCACAATCCCCAACACTGCATGACCCCACGCTCGTCATCTAGCGTGTGTCTCACCTCCACATAGCCGAACGCTGTGAAAGTCCGGGGTTTCATACCCTCAGGACAACATTTAAAATCATTACTCACCTCGAACTAACCCGAAAAGCTACTCTGCAACACACTTGCCTCTCCAACCAACTTCCGAGTGCTCCAAATCTACCAAGTTCAGATTTTTATCATCAAATTAAGCTAAACGAATGAATTCCAATTAAAAAATATCGATTTTAAGCACAAAACCCGAAATCAGTCAAAACCCGACCCCCGGGTCCGCGTACCGGAACTGGACAAACTTTATACCAAAATTTTCTTCATCATCTTACGAGTCCGTACATATAAAAAACTTGAAAATCAGAGTTTGTTTGACTCCTCAAATCATCCCTAAAAGGTCTCAAAATCTCAAGCTCTAACTCCACCTTATTCTACTGATTTTCATGTCTAAATCCATGTAAGATCACATGTTTAAATCAAAAATAGGAAGAAATCACTTACCTAGTATTGCTTGGTGAAAATCCCTCCTTGAGCTCTCCAAAATCGTCCAAGCCAAATGAAAGAAATGAAAGAAATGGGCTAAAACTCGTGTTTAAAACAATCTGCCCAGGCTTCATCGAGTTGTACCTTGCGCTGTGCAGGTTGTACATCCTATTACTATTTTCCCCTTCTGTACACCTTCTGTTAAAACGCCCATAACTCCTTGTCAAAATATCCAAATGACAAACGGTTTGAAGATTTAGAAACTAGACTCGAACATTAGATAGGTTATACACCATATAACTCTCTATATATTCCGAGATATGAGCTTTTATAGTCGGATCCATGCATCACAAAATTCTGTCGAAATTGCTCTACTAGCCATCTTCAATCGATCATAACTTTCTGTTAAAATGTCCAAATGATGAATGGTTTAACTTTCTGAAAACTAGAATGCAAGAGCTACAACTTTCGTGTTCTGCAAATTTTCTGATTCCCAATAGATTGCAAGATATGAGCTTCCAAACTCGACTCCTCGCATCAGAAATTTTCTGGTGAACAGCTGAAGCTCAAAAATCTGCAACTTTTCCAAAGCATGAAATAGTCCGTTTAACCACTCGAAACTCACCCGAGGCTACCGGGACCTCAACCAAACACGCCAACATATCTCATAACATCATTCAAACTTGTTCCAACCTTCCGAATGCTCAAAACAACATCAAAACACCAAATTCGCATCGGATTCAAGCTTAAGAATTTCAAAATCTTCTAAATTACGCTTTTGATAAAAAACCCAACCAAACCACGTCCGAATGACCTGAAATTTTGCACACACATCCAAAATGACACAACGGAACTATTTCAACTCTCGGAATTCCATTCTGACCCCTATATCAAAATCTCATCTATCAACCGGAAAACGCCAAAAACTCAATTTCGCCAATTCAGGCCTAAATATACTCTGGACCTCCAAAACACATTCCGTTCACGCTCCTAAGTCCCAAATCACCTAACGGAGCTAACAAAATCATAAAAATTCCAATCCGAGATCATATACTAACAAGTTAAATCTTGGTCAAACCTTTCAAATTTCAAGCTTCAAACTGAGAACTGTTCTTCCAAATTCATTCTGATCACCCTGAAAACCAAAACCAACGATTTACATAAGTCATAATACACTACACGGGGCAAGTCATGCCCGAGAACTTGGCGAGCAAAGTGCAAAAGCTCAAAATGACCGGTCGGGTCGTTACATTATTACTATGAATGTATCAATGGATGTGGACGTGGCAATAGACGAAATTATAATCGTCATCATCGTGGTAATGAGAATAATAAGGATTCTCAAAATAATCCTTCACTTTGTAAAAGTAATGTTTGTCATTGATTTGACATGAGATTTTATAAAGCACATATAGATGATTATGGTCCATTTATGATGTGAATGTAACAACATGTGATTTATGAATACATATTCATTCTTGGAAGAATATGAACGTGCTAGTGGTAGTGAATATACCACACTCACCTCTAGAAGGAGGTTTGAGAGGAAATAAGAAAATAATTTTATTATTACGACATGAATGGTCATTGTTCACATACCTATTGTACGCCAATATATTTTTGCATTGTGATTATTAAAAGACAACGGTAATGCAAGATACAGATCTTGCATATAATTTTGACCATAACCATAATGGTATAACTTTCTCTTTAAAAGAGATATTCACCATATGTATGTTGATGAATATGTGGCAGTACAAAATTAATTGAGAACTCTAGAAGAGCAATTGTACTATTTTGGAGAAATAAAATTGATTACCAATAAGGTATTGTCGTAGTACGTCTCAAAGAAACTTATTGAGTTTTTAAAGTATTCGCGAAAGCGGTTGGTTATATTGAGACTATAAATAAAGGAAATATTTAATATCTTCTATTACTACAACTTGTAGCGGGGTAATATATATGTGAAAAGTTACCCGCTTTATTCTCCAGTTTGTACTACACAAAAAAAATAATGCCACAATAAAGTAGAAGTTTATTGATATAAAAACCTATATCATAATAAACTTGGAGTTTATTAATAATTGCACACGTCATGGTGTAAACCTAAAGTTTATCAATATTGATAATTTATTCAGTTGGCATAATTGGTATAGTCATGTCAATTCAAGTATGCTGTGCGAAAAAATAAAAGAGAATTCACATGGGTATATATTAAAGAACTAGAAAGTTCTTTACGAATTCTCTTATGTTGCTTGTTCTTATTAATTAATATACCAACTAAAATGGGATTAAATCCCGTGAATGCTGGAAATATAAAAGGTGAATATGGGCCCATTCACCTGCCATGTATACCTTGTAAAGATGCATCGATGAGATGGTTACATGTGCGATTATTATTAACCCGCAACCTGGTGTTTGCGAGGTAACTTGCTCAATAATTTAATTTACAACATATTTCCTGATTTTCTATTCAAGATAGCTTATCTTGATAAGTTGGTTTACATCACAACTGGTTTAGCAAGATGATTTATTGAGTGACATTACTTAGCAGTTAAACTATTGCTTATGAGAACAAAGTTATTTATATCTGTTTGATATACGTTATATACGAAAGTATATTACATTCTTCCCTCACAAGTGGTTCAGGGTCAGGAACCAAGTAATTCCATCTTATTATTATTGATGTGCAGTGTATATTTTGATTAACACCATAACGCACAAAGATGTGTTCTCAAAGTTGAGGAAACAAGTTAGTTTTTCGAACATGAGGGGGAGACATGATAAACAGTTGAGAAAAAGTTACGTAGAATGAATTATCATTTGTACATTTAGATCCTCGAATAAGATAATAAGAACTTGAAGTTCATAAAAAGATAATTCATGTGCAATATATTGCAAAGCATGCCAGACGCATTTGCTGACCCAAAGAAAGTAACTATATTCTCACTGCAAATGCTCCTATTAGAATAAGTCCTAGAAGGACAAAGTCTATGGTGCACTTAAAGCGTATAGACAAATCGGTTTCAAATAAAACTTCTTGATAAAGAAGATGAGCAAATGATCAAAATGACATAATATAGGAGGCAAGTGATCTAGAAGATCACATGACATAACACTTCATAAAATTTCATGAGAGATTCAGGTACCTGAAAATATGAATGAAGAGATCTCTATGTTATGTCTATATGAAAACAAGTAGGTAGGAACCGATATAGAATGTTCGTCGACGACATCTATGATAACGCTAAGTATAGATGGGGATCTTAAGTCTGCCGAATATAGACACAAAAATATTGACTAAATGAAAGAGACAGTATTCAAATAGAATTTGTTTCATACGAAAGACATGTAGTTTTGGACATGTACTTCAAACACTTGAAAGTATAAAGTCAATGACGAGTGCAATCGCTTTTATCTATCTTATGTCTAGTATCACATAAAAACTTGATATGCATCTAAAGTCCATTCATGTCGCTTATATGACTTAACTTATATGACAACCCTTGAAGGATTTAAATTGCTTGAAGCATATACAATTCTTGGTCCTAAAGTATCATATCCTAAGTGCTATTTACGCACATATGTATCTTGCTACAACTATAAGCATGATAATGTGATAACGAGAATTTTGAAGGTGCAACATATCATTGGAGTTAATATGGCTATTTTATTCATCAAATCTTCGCCGACGTCAACCTTTAAGAAGCTAGTGCACAAGATTGGAATGCAAATGCTTAAAGATGTGAATTGATGCTCTCATCGGGGGGAGTTAATACGCGTTGTACTCTTTTTCCCTTACAAGATTTTGTCCCACTGGGTTTTCCTTGCAAGGTTTTTAATGAGGCAACCAAAAGGCGTATTGTTAGATATGTGTACTCTTTTTCCTTCACTAGAATTTATTTTTCGACTGGTTTTATTTTAGTTAAGGTTTTAATGAGGCACATTATCTGTTGAATAGACATTCAAGGGGTAGTGTTATAAAAAGAATTTTATTTATAGTGAATGTCTATATTTAGAGAGATTCTAGGGTTTATTACTTGGTGGCTAAGTCACCCTCTCCCCGTAAGTCACCCTCTCCCTGTAAATAGAGGGTTCTATTCCATTGTAATTCATACCAAAAAGCAATAAGAATTCTCTTTCTCCCTCTTTGCAATATTCTTCTTTATTGTTTTATAACAATTTGACAATAATCGATTTTTCAAATTATACAAATTTGAAGACTAGGCCGCACATGCACTCAAAGAAATTTACTTCATTAATTTTCTAACATAAATAATAATTGAGCGAAATAAATACTAAATAATTGAATAATCATAAAACCTTTTTTCTTCAAGCTCCTTTCCACCTCAAATAGTCTGTTCTTTTTCCTTTCCTTGCTCCATTATTCGTTTCTTTTCAAAATCGCTGTTCCCATTTTGTTTGTTTCCTCTTTCTTTTTTATAATCTCTAGGACTCTGTACGTAGCAGATCGAAAATTTCAAAGAAATAAATAAATAAATAAATCAAATTTTCACAAAGTCGATAAAGAGTAGATCGACAAATTTCGAGGGCTTTCTCTTGCATTTCTTCTTCTTTCCCACAAGAAAAAAAGAAAAGAAAGCAAAGGGCTTTTGTGGGTTGCGGAAAAAATAATCACAAATTTATTCAAGAAATATATTGGAAAAAAGGGTCTTAATTCTTGAAGTTGAAATTTTGAGGTGTAGAAAATGAGTTCTTCGGATCTGGTAGCAGCGAGCACACAGGGTAATCTGGACGAGCAGATTTCTCAGCTAATGCAGTGCAAGCCTCTCTCTGAGCCTGATGTATTTACTTCTTTCTTTTCTTTGTTTACACATTTTTTCATTTCTGGATCTGAGATGATATTTATTTTCTTTATATCCTCTTGCTGTTTGTTTGTTTTTAAAAAAATCTTTTCTTGGATCAATATTATCTATGCAAGATTAATATAACGTATTTGCTGATACTTCAGAATATAGATTGGATTCTTGAGATTTCTTTACATACTCATTGAACTCTGAACTTGTAGTGAGTCATTTAATGTTAAATATTTTTAAAAAACCCATCCTTTTTGGCTATGAGTTGAGTTTGTATAAGGAAGCAAATATTTTTCTGTAAAAATGATATATATGTTCTGTTAGTTTGGCAATGTAATACTTTTTATTACATTTGAGTAATAGTTGTCTATTCCTTTGATGTTTGGCAAAGCACTGTCTGAAGTTTCACAAAGGGTAGAAGTTTCAAATCTTTTTTGTTGATTTAGTTCACTCGTGAGTGTTGTTTGGTTTCTCAAGGTGCCAGAGTTCTGCTTGTTATATTCTAATGTTCTCTTTCGGGGAGCTTGCAGTTATTCCAGTGTGGAGTTTCTGTAATAAGCTCGTGATATTAGACTGACCATGAAGCTCAATTGATTGCAAATTATCTCTTTGGATATGATGTTTCATGCATTGTTTCTTTATTTTCTATTCGGTGTTAGTGTATGTCAGCAGAATGAAAAGGGTATTCACAGCTAATCTCTCGTGTGCTCTGGTTTAGGTTAGAGCATTATGCGAGAAGGCCAAAGAGATACTAATGGAAGAAAGTAATGTTCAGGTATAAACTTTTACATGGTCAAAAATTTTCTGTTGCTTTGTACTGTGTGTTCGAAAATTACTACCAAGATGTAGGCTCTTCTCACTGCTCTTTTCCCCCTCTTTTTGAAAAGTTATATCTATTTCGGTTATATGGCAGTTACAGTTTAGTACTAATAGATGCACCTTTTTGTCTTTTACCAGTTATAAAAAGCCCCACCGTTTGTGCTCGCTTTTCTCCTTTTTGCCTTCTTTTATTTCAAGATCTAAGTGATGACTAGTTATTCGTCCCCTTGTGACAAGAGTATTCTTACCGCGTATCTGTATGATGCACTGATCTGCTTATATTAGCTATAAATTTATGTCTTCTGATTTCATGAGATTATGTATTTACTCTTTGGCCTGATTTTGATTTGTTCTTATTTACGATAGACCCTTGTGGTCTGGCCCTTCCCCGAACCCCGCGCATAGCTGGAGCTTAGTGCACCGGGCTGCCCTCTTTGGCCTGATTTTGATTCGTTATTATTTTTTGTTTTGCAGCCAGTAAAAAGCCCTGTGACTATATGTGGTGATATCCATGGACAATTCCATGATCTCGCCGAGCTTTTTAGGATTGGTGGACAGGTAATTGCTAATTTCTTCTTGGTGTAGACACCTTTAGCACTAATTTTCTGTGGATGTTGGATAAAGACATTTGTTTATGTAGGTATAAGAAAAAAATGTAGGAATAAAGGAAAAGATTATATGTCTAATTTTTTTTTATATAACCATGGTGTTCGGGCCGACTTGCACACAGAAAGGGAAAAACTAATTTGAATGTCAAGATGCAATTAGTTCATCTTAAGAATAAAAATCTCTCTTACCAAACACTGTTAAATTGGAGCTGGTAGGTGGTTAATTTACAGTATTACAGCATCTATGTTTGCATTGTTAAATGGCTGTCTTCTTATGTTTGTACCATGGGATTTTCTTCTATGATATGATAAAACGTGATGGATATTAGGCATTTATAGGTTTACCTTTCTAGTACGAATCTAGCTTGCAATAGCAACATGTGCTGTTTGATTACTGTATCAATTTCATTTCAAGCCCATTTGTACTTATTAGTGGCTTGACTTTGCAGGCCACTGCATTTATGCATGGGAAATTACAGAGATGTACCGTCGTTTGTTTTCTTTTATTATGGAGACAGAAATAGTCGTGGGTAACTAGATTATAAGATCCTTCTGGATGAGTTTAGAGAGTCTTATTCTCTCTCCTTTTCTTAATTGAAGAAATAATTGGAAAATAAGAAGGTAAGTGCATGTGAAAATCACCCATCCGAATGGTGTCAAACTTTAGGCACTTAGTTGCATAATTGGGCTTGTTTGCTTTGAAAACTAAGGGAAGTTAGAAAAAGTAAAGCAAAGTGGAGGGGGATTCCCAATTGAGTTCCCATCTGCCTAAACCTTGGTGGGTTTATTGGTGCGAGGTAACAGGTGGGCACAAGGTAGTTTGAACACCACCGTTATTAAAAGAAAAAGTAAGGGGTTGGGGGGGGGGGGATGTGAAGGAAAGTTTTTTCTTTCATTTGTTTAGTTGAGTGGAAATAAGTAGACACAAATATATGATAAGCTTCACCTTTGTTGAAATAATTAATGTGAGCCCAAGAGGAAAAGAAAGGTTTTATCTTTTTCTCTCTCTCCGTGCATATATAAAGCTAACTAGGTAAAATAAAAACTTGTGACTTTCCATTGACTAGTTTCTGAACATAGTCATCATTCTCATAGAGGGATTTTATCCATGTAATTTTCATGATACCTTTATTATGTCTAATGCATTTATTACGTATCTGATCATGTTCTTATTTCAGTTTAATTTTCTTATTGGCAGTGTCCAGATACAAATTATCTTTTTATGGGTGATTACGTCGACCGTGGATACTATTCAGTCGAAACTGTTACCGTAAGTAAATAAAGAATGTCTTAATCTGTTGCATTTGTTACATATAATTTCATGTGAGATTCCAAATGTAGTAATAGTTTCTCCATATAAATATATATGGGGAGACTACTGTATTTATTCGTTTGAATTGGTGATGGTAAAGGATTCTGCCGGAATCATGTAATGTTGAGATTTTCCTTTACATAAGTTTTTGACCAGTTGTTGAGTACTCATGTAGGGTATAGTAAGCAGGTAAAAATTAAAAAACAAAAACAGAATAATACCTTCACATGCTTTTTTCCTTCTTTTAGTTAAAGTTCAAAACAAACTATCTCGTCTTCACTCATTTCAATTACTACTATACTAAATAATCCCTAGCTCCCTTCAATGTGATCATCTATCCGAACTTCCATTATCTCAATGCTGATCAAGGGATGCTGAATAAAATTGGATTTGGAATATGTCATATGATTGTTCTATGTCTTCTCGATTTTAAAAGGGCAGCCCGGTGTACAAGGTATCCCGCGTTCATGCAGGGTCCGAGGAAGGGCCGCTCCCAAGGGGTGTGATGTAGACAACCTACCATAATGCAAGCATTAGTGGCTGCTTTCATGGCTCGAACCCGTGACCTATAGGTCTTCTTGATTTTGTCTCTTAAAACATAAGAGGGCTTTCCACCTTTTCATTGTCTATAATAGCGTCTGATTTATTAGGTCAAGACCTGCATTTATCTGAATAACTTTTGGCTTAAAATCTGAGTAGCTAAAGAGTTCATGTAAACTTGATTTTACAGCTATTGGTAGCTCTGAAAGTACGTTATCCTCAGCGGTTAACAATTCTCAGAGGAAATCATGAAAGCCGACAGGTATCAATGAAATTATTTTTCAAGATCTCTTGCTTAGTTTAATATTGTTGGGCCAATTGTTTCATTTTGCTTTCTGGTTTAATCATCCTTTTCACTGGAGTTGAAGCACGTTTCTGGTTAGAATTAGTTTTATGAATAATTTATCTTACAGTCTTACATATGGGTTCATCTTCCATTCTAGCTAATACTGGTGCATTGATGGTTTCCTCACGATCTTTTATAATAGATCTTCTCATTCATTCCATTTTTCGTTGTGATTTTCTTTTTCCCCTCTTTGCTCCAATCTTTTTATATAAGTTCTCCCCTCCTTGGGATTGGGGGTTGATTGCTGTGGACAGGAATGGCCATGTACAGGACGACTTTGACAATTGATTTTTTTGGGTAGCACCTGGTTAAAGCTATACTCACAAGATCTTTGTTTCACTCCATATATCTGTATCCAATGAATATCTTCTAGCAAAATTTCTGCTAGGTGCTTTACTTCCAACCTTGATTTGGTATTGAGGCATAGTAGATTGATTGCTTGAGTTCCAACATTAGCCCAGCATTTCTGAGCTTTCATTTACCTTGATTTTCAAAGTGTTATTTGCTAACTCTGGCCCAGTTTACCTGTTTTTGGATCACATTTGGTGTCAATTTCCTCCATTTTCAAGGAGTACTTGGTCACTGCAAACTGATGGGAGGAAGATGTCATAGCTATCTGTTGACTGAGGATATAGTGAAAATTTAACGAGGAACTTTTTACTCTCGTGCTCTTTTAAATTAAGCTAATCTTTTGCTGAATGCCGTTTGCTGAATGTTACATCCTTAATGCAGATCACACAAGTCTATGGGTTCTATGATGAATGCTTGCGGAAGTGAGTTCTTTAGACTATGGTGCTATATCCAGTCCCAAGTAAACTCTATCTTGCTGTTAATGTTGCTTAATGTTTGGTAAAACTTAGCTGACTTCATTCCAAAGATAAGCATGTGAACACCAGACCATGTGAAGGTCCGGTGTTCTACACTTCTCTTATTTGTTGAGCACAGGACATCTATATATAGAATTTATCGCCGAGAGAAAAATCTGGAAACTAAAAGCACCTACTGGGAAAAAGGGGAAGACAAAATCTGAAATAGTAATATGTAAGATAATAAGTAAAAAAAAGAGTGAATGACTCATAACAAAGCTTCTTTACCATATACCAAGTTTAGTGTTTGCTGTTGCGTTATGTCTCATACATTGATTTTTCTCTTATAACAGTTTTTACGCATTAAGAAATATTATATATATTTGTCAAATGCTGGTTGAGTACTCAGAAGCCTATTTGATAAAGCTGCAAGCTAAATACAGCTCCTAAAGTTAGGAGTGGCTTCCAGTTTATCCTCACTAGTTCATTTAATTGTTCATTCTTTTTTTATGAATTTGCTGTGTCAAATTCTTAGCTTTAATAAGAAGGCCATGCTATGCCCTCCTTTCAAACTAGGAGTGGCAAACGGGTGGTTGGGTCGGATATGGTTCGGGTCGAAAACGGGTAATGAAAAACGGATCAATTATCCGACCCGACCCATATTTAATACGGATAAAAAACGGGTTAACCGGCGGATAATATGGGTTACCCATATTATCCATGACTTCTCGTATATGATCACTTTTGGGAGAATTCTTAGTCTCCCTAACTTGAGGAACCCCCAATTTGAGGCTTTACAAATGTATTGGTTAGACCCATTGGTTATCCATTTTCTAAAATGGATAATATGGTTCTTATCCATATTTGACCCGTTTTTAAAAAGTTCATTATCCAACCCACTTTTTGGTGGATAATATGGGTGGTTAACTGTTTTCTTTTAACCATTTTGCCACCCCTATTTCAAACCGTAACTTTTGCATCTACAAGTGGTAATAAGAACTTGGATATTTAAAAAAAATGTTCATTCTTGTGTGCTAAAGTTATATGTGGAAGGTTTTTATAATTGTTACCCTCTCATGATATTTGGGGGGGGGGGGTGGGTGTGGAGTGGGGAAGTGTAATTAATGTCCATAAGGAGGCAGATCTATAGAAACTGC